>NC_050461.1:49305746-49459660 GCF_903995425.1 Onychomys torridus | reverse complement strand
AGTCTTTACTTGCCTACTATGTACATTGCCTTGTACTTAAACTTATATTGTATTTGAAGAAGTAAGTTAAGTTTATATTTTAAAATGTCCTAGTTAAATAAATTGAAAATCTACTTTTTCAGCCTATCAAGACCAAAATGTTTTATTTTAAATGTGTCCCCTCCTCTCACACTAATCTATCCCCACACAAATATCAATTATCAAGTGATGGTTGTGGGTGACAGGGAACATTTCTAAGGGATGCAAAGGCCCTGCCTCTTTGGCTAGTGGAGTTAAGAAGGGATAACTTATCTTTTCCTTTCCATTTTAGTCAGTAGCAGTTTACTTGGGTTCTAATTTTAGTCTCTTATGCTTATTTTTAGTACCTAATACAGTGCATGCAACTATGGCCTCATGAAGAAGAGAGGTGACTGTTGTTTTTATCTAAGTTTACTCCTTATGATTTAACCATAAAGACTCAGGAGTCAGAGGCTGGGATGAAAATGTGCTAGCTCAGAAAGGCTGAGAAGCAACTACCTGACCTTTTTCCTTCTCATTTCAGAGATAAAACTCTTTTTCAGCCATTCCAATCCAAAAGGAACCACCAACTAACTCTGTCCCTCCCTTCTACTTCCTGTGCCTTTCTCTATCAGTCTTCCTATCTTTTCATGTACCCTCCATGGCTATTCCTGTCAACTAGATGCTGACTCTGCCTCCTCACCTGCTGTGGGATGTTCTGTATGCCAAATGTTTTCCTCTGATTGGTTAGTAAATAAAACACTGATTGGCCAGTAGCTAGGCAGGAAGTATAGGCAGGACAAGAGAGAAGAGAATTGGGGGAAGTGGAAGGCGGAGGGGAAGAGACTGGCCAGCTGCCGCCATGGCAAGCGAGATGTAAGGTACCAGTAAGCCACGAGCCACGTGGCAAAGTATAGATTAATAAAAATGGGCTAAATATAAGAGAAAGAGCTAGACAATGGTAGGCCTGAGCTAATGGCCAGCAGTTTAAATAATATAAGCGCCTGTGTGTTTATTTTATAAGTGGGTTGTTGGACTAACAGGGCTTGGCAGGGGCTGGAGAGAAGGTCTCCAGCTACACTGACCTCAGCTTTTTATTTAATTAACACAATCTTGGGGTTCACAATGTGATAAAATATCCTGCAATGAGTGACCAGACCCTGAGGATGGGAAAGCAAAGCTAAACCCAGGTTGTTTCATTTTCTACCTCTGTGACATTAGCCAATTACTTTTCTGAGACAGAGTTTACTCATCTGCCAGGTGTGATTATTGTGAGGAATACATATGCAAAAATGTGAAAATGAGTTAGCATAGTAGTGACTTTCTAAAATAGAGCATGTGTTAGCATGGAGGCCAGAGGGCAACATGGGATGTCTTCCTCAATTGATACCTATTTCAATTTTGGGATAGGACCTCTCTTTGAAACTGTAGCTCTTGGTTTGCCTAGGCTAGATGACCAGTGAGCCCCAGGGATCCTCCCACCTAAATCTCCTGCACTGACATTATGGAAGTACACTGTCCTGGGCTTTTACATATCTGTCAGGTTACTATATTCAGGTCTGCATTTCACTTCAGACTGTCACATCCCCCAGCCTCCCACCTGTTTTTGATGAGTTTATATTCTGAGATGAGAATAACTTTGTGTTTTTCTCATAGAAAGTGCCAGGCCATTAAGTAATAGCTTCTTCTAGGTGGTCTGAGATATTCAAGTCTTCATAATCCACCAGGCAGCTTAGTGGAAATTAAGCAAATTGTCAATTTTATATCTAACTCCCAGAGAACTAAGATCATTCGACCCATAATGGACCAGTTTTACAGTTAGAAGGATATCACTGGTTTGAAGGAAATTATCTTAATATTTTAAACTTGGGATATCAGAGAAGTACCAGGAAGACACTATATATAATTGCCTTTTATTAAAAAGTGCCAATAAGGTGGCCAAATGTTATCTTAAAAATGGTTAATTGTATGCTCAACAGTAGTGCTTGGAGGACATATAGGTAGATGTGGATGTTTATGTGTGACTGTGTGTATGTATGTCTGTGTGTGTGCATGGGTGTACATGTGTATGCATGTGTATGTGTGAGCATGTGTATGTATGTGTGCGTGCGTGCGTGCATGTGTGTGTGTGTGTGTGTGTGTGTGTGTGTGTGTGTGTGTGAATATGTGTTAGCTTGTAAAGAAACCAGCACTAGAATGACAGTCCATGAGATTTATACACCAAGTGAGTGCAGGGCCATGAAATCAGCTGCTTACCTTAAAATAAGCTCTTCTACACAGTCACACATCTCTATACCTGAAGCGGTGGTGGAGTCACATGCAATCATACCATTAACAGCATCCATTTCCTCAGGAGCTGCGACTCCAATGAAGTTATTTCTTGCCAAATCAATCACTTCTCAGCATGACCAAAGTTTTAACCACGCTCAAGTTATTTGTAGTTAAAGACACACAAGTCAAGGAATTGCTATTGTTTACATCCACTGTCTTTTGAAAGTGCTTTCATTTAGAGTTCAAGGAATCAGTCACCTTACTTTTCCAGAGTGCTACAGTGGCATTTTCTTCAAGTTCAGAAAGAAAGTGTCCTTAAGCTTGTTCACTGACTGTCATCAACCCTTCTACAGCAGCTCACTGTAATGACGAGGCTCAGCAAACAGGATGAAGTTCAACCCTCCCCAAGTATATATATATATATATAGTGAGTTGAGTTCTCACACCCAGTTTAAGGGCTGTTGGACACCCTGACTACAGGTTTTTATTTATAAAGAAGAATGCATCTGCAAATGCGTCTCCCACAGTCTTCAAGAACTGGCAGAAGAGCCTGAAGCATTAGAAAGGATGGCATCTGTTTTTATTTTGGAATTAAGCAGAGTGTGCTATAGAGAGAACAACCAGAGAATAAATGGCTCTGTGCACTCGCTTAAGCTGCAGTGAAGTCTGGGAGTTCCTTTGGTGTGTCATCTGTCAATGTTGGGTAATTTCCATGAGAGTGGGTGTTTATATTAAATAAGGAGAGCAGCTTACAGGCCAAGCAATCCATTAATGTCATGGGACAAAAGAAAGTTATACACTCTGCACAAAGTACTTTTGAAAGGCAAACTGTGACAGTAGCAATTTTGAGAATGGATTGAACATTTTTCTGTGACTGTACTGCATGCTGTGGCCACAGCCATGGTTGTATATCAATTGCTGGCATAGAAGAAACTTTAGTAAAATCAACTCTAGAGCCATACATGTGTGTGCATATATGTATGTTGTATGTGAATGCATGTGTGCTATACATGTACTCACAGGTATTTATGAACATATGTATATTTCATGGCCCTGGATTCATTTTATGTATAAACCTCAAGGATTTTCACTCTAGTGTTGGTTTTCTACAAGCTTACACACATATGCACACACACAAATACATGCATACATACATACACATACTTAAACACACACACACACACACATACACACACACAAACAAGTATATACCCCTAGGCACTATAGTTGAACATACATATAATCATTCTAAGTTATTATTTTGCCAACTTACTGGCACGTTTTAATAAAAGACAATTATATGTAGCAGCTTTCTTATACTTCTCTGATGTTCCAAGTTAATTTAAAAATTTATGAGTTAACATTTTTGAGATCTGTCTGGATAGTGCTCCATCTTTTTAAATTTGAGGCAGTCTTTCACTTTACCTGGAGCCCATCAACTTAGTTATATTGGCTAATCAATGATCCCCAAGGACCCTTTTATCTCTGCTCTCCTCCCAGCACTGGGCTTATAGAAATGAGCCACCTACTATTGGGAAAATGCTTGGATCTGAACTTGAGTGTGCATGTTTCCACATAGACAATCTACTAACTGAGCCATCTCCCCAGCACTTATAGGCACAAACCTTTAACATGCTAGCTCTTATCTCAAGAAACTGTGTTAAAACAACAAGAGATAGATGTGTCACACCTTATTATGACAAGTCTACAGGTAAAACCCAATGAAGCACAGGAATATAATTATCAGCTTGGGAATACAACATCAACTTAAGAGGGGAAAGGTGAAAACCATTATACACTGTCAGACAAAGAGAAAACAGAAAAATGAAAAGGTCTGAAAAATAATTCTTCATTTTATGGCTAAAAGTATGCAGAAGTTGTACTGTTCCTTTCTTGTTTATTTACATATAACCATATCTAAAATATTTTTGAAACACTGTGGACAACATTCTTAACACACAGCAGTTCTATACAGCAAACTAGAGTTGTGGTCACACTTTCCAGTGAGCAATACTCTGCGCCCTTGTATAATACTCTGTCATACAGGAGTAGAACACATTAAGATATCTTTGCAAATATGATGTCAGAGGAAATTTAATGTGCCTTCTGGCATCTCTGAGATACTTTGAGTGGTCCTGAAGTTGAGAGTTTCTTGAGGAATGGCTTATCAGTTTGTTGATGTGGTTGACTTGGAGATAAGCGGTGCCATTTTTACTCTGGACGTTGTCCTAGTTAGTTTTTATTGCCAACTTGATACAATCTAGCCACATAGTTTCTGCTTCAGTTCCTGTTTTGTTTCTTCCCTGGCTACCTTCAGTAATAGACTGTTACATGGAAGCTGAAAGAAACCCTTCCCCTCCCCAAACCGCTTCTGGATATAGTGCTTCTTGACAGCAACATCAAAACGGACCAATAGAAAAACTGACACAGAAGTGGGGTGCCACTGGGGGAGGATCTTAGCATGTTGTTTAGGGGAAAGGGTTGTGGAAGTGTTTGGAATTCTGAGCTGGAGAAGCTACTGAGTGCTCAGAACTCAATGTTCTGTTCTGCTGGAGCTTGTGAGACCAAAGTTCTCACTAACTTCAGACTACTGAGAAAGGTAGGGATGCAAATACTCCTTTACAAATACGTGACCTGAAAAAGGTCATAATCTGAAACATGCAAAACTTATTTTATTAGCATTTTTATAATATTCTGAAACTTTAGTCTGCTAAAATGAGTTTCTGGACCACAGTTTATATAATCATCTGACAGACATGCACAGAATTGTAAAACTCATTTCACAGTTTCATTTTGTTTAATGATATCATTAAATCTGGTACAGAAGCACCTGGTTTCTGAGAGCTTAAATAATCCACTGTTTGAAAAGACAAGCATTTTGCTTATAGAATGCCTTCTCTTTATATGCATGTTTCTTGTGAAATAAAAGATTTAAAATTTAGAAACACCAGGGAACATATTTTAGTCCGTTTTGAATTTTAGAATAAGTATAAGAATGCTTTAGAGAAAGACTCTGTATTTTGACAGATAAGAGGTAGCTTAGACAAAAATACTGAAAATGAAAATCTTTTAAAGAAGTCAGTGAAATGTGAGGGTTTACACATTATGAAAAGAGTGCTACAAAATTTCCCAAGGTGCGTTATCTCTAAGGGTTATCTTGATAATAACTCAAATTGCTTTCTTCTTTGTGAGCTCTGTCATTCACAGTAAGAATGGATTTCAAGAGATGGTTCAGGTCTTGGAATTCGGTGTATCATCAGCACATTCATACAGTGTCAATCTTTGGTGAGATCAGGTGCTCTAAAATGGCTGTTGTTCAGCTGCCTACCCTCCAGCCAGAAGAAAGGACTAGAATCAAATTGTGCAACTGAGACAAGACACCTTTTCTCAAATGGACATAGAATTGCTTTGAAAAAAATTTTAAACTTGAGCCTTTGAAATGAGGACAAATGGTGTGGAGAACCATAATTTAAAATTTAAAAAACTCATTGTCTAGTTGTTCATTTTGCACAGTAATTGAAGTTTTGAGAATTATAAAAAATGTTTCAAACATTCTACAATTCCTTTATATCAAAGTTTGGGTCACAACTCAAAAATTTTAATTTTTTTCAGTACCAAAATGTTCATGTGATAGGAACTTATAAAAACATGCAATCTATATCAGGAAATGTACACAGTAATATGCCTACAAATCTTTTCAATTTGTGACAGGGACATAAAGTTGAAACACAGCAGTGGAAGTCTGTACTTTACTCTTAGGACATTGTCAAATAGAAAAAAAAGAGATGGGCAAAATTGAGGCAGCCCACAGGAAGAACCAGCTTTATAACATGTGAATATTTGAGTATTGACTTCAGAGTTCATCTTGCTCTTGCTCGAGAAACATCTAGGAGACATTTAATAAAGGACTAGGTATGTCTATGAGGGGACTTCCACAGAAAGTTAAATAGGAAGTTTCTGACCTAGTAAATGATTTAATTCATTGGTGGTTTAAAAGTTTGAACAGTCTCAACAATTGACACTCTTACAGTCCCTCCTCTTTTTCGACAACTGGACTTCTGGAGCTCCACCTGGGGCCTGACCTAGGATCTCTGCATCCACTTCCATCAGTTATTGGATGAGAGTTCCAGCACGACCATTAGGGTGTTTGGCCATCTGATCACCAGACTAGGTTAGATCAGGCTTTCTCTCGACCATTGCCAGTAGTCTACAGTGGATGTATCATTGTGGATTTCTGGGGACCTCTCTAGCACTTTGCTTCTTCCTGTTCTCATGTGGTCTTCATTTATCATGGTCTGTTATTCCTTGTTCTCCCTTTCTGTTCGTGATCCAGCTCAGGGACAAATAGCCAAACTAATGGAAACATATGAATTATGAACCAAAAGCTGCGGAGCCCCCAATTGGATCAGGCCCTCTAGATAAGTGAGACAATTGAATAGCTTGAACTGTTTGGGAGGCACCCAGGCAGTGGGACCCAGACCTGTCCTTTGGCTGTTTAGAACCTTGGGCTTACACAGGGACACTTTGCTCAGCCTGGAAGGAGGGGACTGCACCTGCCTGTACTGAATCCACCAGGTTGAATTGAATCCTCAGGGGAGTCTTGGCCCTGGAGGAGATGGGAATGGAGGGGAGGGGCTGGGGGAAAGGTGGGGGCCGGGGTGGGAGGGGGAGGACAGGGGAACCTATGGCTGATATGTAAAATTAAAACACAAATGTAATAAATAAAAAAAGGAGAAAAAAAGAAAAGAAAAAAAGTTTGAACAGTCTATGGGATATGAGTTGGGAATATAGCTTAGTGGTAGACTGCATATCTAGCATGTGTGAAACAGAAAATCCAATCCTCAACACCACAAAATATCTATTGAATAGACTGCTAGGAGGTGGTGGACATGTGGACATTGGAGACTCACGGAAGGAAGTAGGCCATTATTGTGAGTGTAACACCTGGCTGCAAACCCCTTCTTCACTTTCTTCTTCCTGTCTAGAATGAGAAGACCTCTTCTACCACATGTTTCAAGTGTCATGATATCATGCCCAACCATGTTGGACCAAACAAAGTATGCATTAGGCACTTGAGAAAAAAAAAAAAAAGAGTTGTCCTTCACCACAATAAAACACTAACTAAGACACATGTACAGATTCTCAAAGAGTAAATCATTATTTTTCTTTAAAAAATTTTAAGGCTAAGTTATTATTGTTTTGAAGATTTGTGTAGATAATAGTTATAAAGTTATGTGGATATCATCAGATAAATTTGAGATATTTATCATATATCAATTACTCATCTATCCATATATGGAGAAATGTGGCAAGGGAGGATTCTATTTTTTCAGAGATTATAAAGTTAATTTCTATTGATGAATAGCAGATTTTATCATTATACAAAGAAAAAAACATCACTCTGATCAATGTCTCTTTATTTGGGGCTGGGACTGAGAGTAGGTCCAATGTTTAAGATCCAAGTCTGTTCTTGATAAAAACTGGGTTTGGTTCCTAGAACCTGCATAGTAGTTTACAAAGATCTGTATCCCCAGTTTCATGGGATCTGATTCCTCTTCTGAACTCCATGGGCTTCTGCATGCATGTGATGTACTCACACACAATCAGATACACACACATACACATAAAAATATATAAGTACTTTAACAATCTATGTATCTATCATCAATGTATCCATCTGTCATCTATTTACCTCTGTCATCTACCTATCTTTCTATCTATCTATCTATCTATCTATCTATCTATCTATCTATCTATCTGTCTGTCTATCTGTCATCTAACATCAACCTACCTGTTTACCCATCATTTTATTGACCAATCCATCTCACATTTAGCTGTCATTTTTCTATCATCTCTCATTTAAGGATCAGTTTGGCAAGATTATCTTTTCCCTGAAACTTCTATTTTTATGACTATTTCTTTTACTAACCCAAGCCTAAATTTCCTCCTATGTAAAATGGCAAAGGATGAAATAAAGTTCAGACTAGTGGGATAATTTGTTACAATACTAAGCACAGTCACTTAGCATTTAGTAGCCTTGAATGCACATATAGGCATCTCTTATCTGATACTTCTGACTCTGTGTTTTGGAATTAATCAATATGATGACATATTGATTGGATACTGTCCTGTGCAGAGTTAGTCCTATTCCACTACCATTCATGTTTACTTCTGACGTGCCCCAAATTTCAGGGTCCTTTCTTGGATTCCAATTTTGGAATGCTGTGAAGTGCTCTTAGTACCCGGAGACCTTTCTGATACACCTCTGTCGTCATCAGAATCATGTTTTATTACTGAGTTCCATACAATAAGTATATCATTGTCAGTGGATCATGATAGATTAATGATTTACTTGCAGAAGGGAGTTTTTCACCGCTCTGAAGCTCTTAATTGTGTGTGTTAACTGTTTTAGGAATGGAACATATCTGAGCATCATGGGATAGCCATAAAATGCTTTGTTGGTCTCTGGTTCAGTAGGACTGGAAGGAGGTCTGAGAACACGTATCTCTATTAAAGTTTCAGGGTGATGCCAATGGTGTTGATGAACAGACTGAGCTCTGAGGACCTCTGATCTAAACTGACAGGTTATTAATAGGAGGCTGAATTGTTATAACTAAGCTAAAAAGGATTTGGTGCTAAGAGAAACTTGCAGTCATTCTTTAAGAAAACAGGTTTAGATAACTTAACAGTCAAGTAACTTGTCTCATTGACATTCATTTTGTTTTACAAATCCAGAAAGATGCCCCCCCCGCCCCGAGTTAGACACTGGTATTTTTAAAAAAATTCTATAGTTATAACTACAAATGAGTAAGTATATCTGCGATTCTATTAACATCTTAGAATCCATAAGCACCAACAATCCAGTACCTATTACCAAAGATATTTTACTTTGATTTGTATTTACTTAGCAATGTGAGGAATCTCAAGATAAGTCCTGTGTCAGGCTGTATCATTGGTTGCTGTGCTGCCACTAGCCTGGGAGGGATGGAAGATGCAGACCTGTTTTGACTGGTACCATCACATAAGAAAAGTATTGGCTCAGGGAGGTTTGCTGTTTGCAGATTCCTAGGTGAATGCAAATAAAATGAAAAGAAATTTGTGTTCAGTGTCACAGAATTACCTTAGTTGCCTGAATGGTTTAGGTGATTATGCTTCTTCTGAATTTCCCACATAATAACTTTAGTTTTTCTACTTTACCTTGCATGCACAGGCCTGGCCAGAATCCAACAAGGGTTTGTCAGATAATTATATGAAGTGTCTTGGAATAATTGTCAGTTGCGTGGAAATTCATATTTTGAAAAGTGACTAATTATATGCACAGGTATCAAAAGTACATGTACTAAAGTACACATTTGAAGAGATTGTGAATAATCACATCAAAATTACAGTGAGCTTTTCTAACTTGAATAGCACACATGTTGAGTTCTAGTCCAACACAAGCTGGGCTGCAAAGCCTCCTTTTGGTAACAACCTACTGAAAGCAGTTCTTCTGCGGTCATGTTAGTTTGAACTTACATCACCCTTTCTTCTTAACTCATCTCCTCTGCTCTCCTCAATAGACCCTATGCCTCCCTTTCCTCTTCCCACATCGTCTCCTGGTCTTTGGGAAATTTCTTCTGACTCTTCGGTACTATGGCACACTGTCACGGTGCATACCTTTATTTTGCAACATTTAATTATAAATTACTCTTCTAGGAACTGCCTGTTTTCTTGATGCTTGAATTTAATTTCATATCAATAGGCTCACCTGTCCGAAACTTGATAGCATTGTTGAAAATAAAAAATAATAATCAAGTTAAAATAGAAGACTGTTAATGTAACAGTGCACACCCCTGGCTGCTTGCCATCTTTTGTCTTTACCCCCTTTCCTTTTCTGTGGACCCAGTTTCTCTTTCCTTAGGCAGAATGTCACTGCACTGGAGATCCACTGAGGACCCATTTAAGCTTTTACTAGATATAATAACACATGTGGATATCAACAGTAGAGATGAGCACTTTATTTTATTTCCTCCCCGCTTCCCCCAGGGCTTCTTGAAGAGTGAGGTCTTCATTCCAGAACTGGCTCTTTCTAAAAATGTCTTGACATGATCTCAGGAAGGTAAAGTTGGGGCGGATGCAGCACTGCCAGTTACATCACAAGAATACAGGTCAACAAGGCCAATAGGCATCTCAGAATATATTCAATCTTATGACCACATTCTATGCCTTTTATATTCAATTTTTTTTTGTGGTCATGCGTTGGGAATTCATAATGAGTTGTAAATATAAAGTTGTTACCACATTTCAAGGTAAGAGATGAAGTTTGCATAGAAGAGATGGATGGGGATACAGGGAGTATGATGAATGTAAAGAGAAAGAAAATAGCATTGACGGGATGATTTCATATTGAAATTGGAAGTTATAGGAAGAATGCATTATCTATCACAGGGGTTTAGTTCTTTGTCTGTTCCTGTAGCTGTATGTCCTTTGAAATGAACTTGCATAAGAATCTGAAATAGAGAGTGGTCATGAAAATCCATGTGTTAGGAAATAAGGTATTGCTCAAGCCTTGTTTCATCCATCTTAAAACATATTTTTCAAAGCTTGTAAGGGTATAGTGAGTGTACATGTATGTGTACATGCATGAAGAGGCCAGATGTTGATCTCTGGTATTATCTCTGGGTGCCATCTATATTGTTTTTCTAAGACAAGGAAACTCACTTGCCCTGGGGCTCACAGATTCAACTAAGCTGGCTGTCTGGTGAACCCCAGGGATCCACATGTCTTTGCCTTGCTGGCATTGGAATTACAACCACTTGATACTGTGCCCTGCATGTTTCTATCTGGGGATCCAACTCAGGCCCTCGTGCCTGCAAAAGGCGAGAATGTTATTGTCCAAATAATGTCCCCATTTCTTGTTTCAATGTTTTATTTGAAAATTTGCCTCTTACTTCATTAAGAAAATTATAGATAATCTTCATTTCTCAACCACTCCCTTTTTGTAAATCTATCTACATCCATGCGTATGTCCTTTGTTAACTCTAGGGGGTGAGATTTCTGTTTATTCAGCGGCAGTCTGACTATTTGTGTGCTTCGTCCTGCTTCCCCCTGATTTAAGGAACAGATCTCATAACACCAACCCTGACTTTTCACTTCTGTCCTTTCTTCTCCAATATTACTTGCAACTTTTCAACTTAATCATTCCCTACCAACATTTGGTTCCCAGGTTTCAGTGGATCTTCATCTGCACTGTAGCTAGTATAGATTCATGACCTTTTATCTGAGTTAAGACAAAGCTGACTGTTTTCCATGAATGCGATAAGGACATGAATGAAGTATGGCTTCCCGAATCACAATTTTTCATCAACGAGTGTTTCCTCTCATTTGGTGCTGAGAGAGAATAATGTAAGCAGATCTCAAGAGACAGGCACATTAACCACATGATTAGTAAGTTCCCAAATCACTAGTCTAGTTGCTCAGGATGAAAACATAGGCAGAAAATGAAGAGTCTGATGTACTTTTATAGGAGTGATTCTCAGTAGAAACTGGCTTGATCAAAGAACAGAGTTCTACAACTCATCCCAGGAGGTAGAGAGAGTGTGGGTGCAGTAACACAGGAATCAAAACTCCAAGGCCAAAAGGGTTTGGGGCTGTGACAGGCTGAGCTGGGGCATCTAGAGGATGCATCTGAGAGAACATAACCCTGCTGTGCCTGAGCTCTCTGTGTCTGTCTAATTCTTAGTTCTGTATCTACTTCATGAACCCCCATGAGACCTGATATCTAATTTTAAAGGGAAGATGGAGGTCAGTTTAAATTCCTACCCTGCAATCTGAGAAGACATCTTTGTGAATAGAGCAACCCAATATCTCACACTGAAAAGCATGCAAACATTTGAAACCAATCAAAATGACATAACAACTCCAGATGTGGTCTGGGACTCCAGGTGGGATGTTCTGCTGTCCACAGAGTACCCTGAGTCTGCTCTAGTGATTGGTTATGCTATATCTGGTTTTGCATATTAAGGACTCAGAATACTAACTGGAATGTGACTAGAATTGAACCCAGGTTACTTGAATGAATGCCTGGTAGACTGAGGTAACACGTGTTCCTGCAGTACTGTTGCTCCCTCAGAATACCCCTCTCTCGCCCCTGCCTTGTGCTGGATACTTAATCTACACTGTTGTGACCACTGGGTGAGTTTGCTGACCCTCAACAAGCTGTCTGCTGATAAAGAATGTTTGCAGGGATTTGTATGCTGTTATGGTCCATGCTACCCTGTTCTGGACCTATGAACTTTAGAAATAATTTTTCACACAGTCATAATTCTTGATAAATAGCATGTGTAAGTCAAACTTCCTCTTTTTGCCCTTAGAAGAACCTTCCTAACCCCTCTGTAACTGGAAGCAAACTGGTTGCAATGGGAATCTCTGTCCTTTGAGTTGTATACATATGTAAATGCCATTTTGCTTCCCAGAGCCTCTTCAGGGGATGTCTTTTACAAGTGAGCATCTTGTTATCTTGGACACCTTGAAACAATGCTTCACACATTTTTTGTCTGTTATGAATTACTTCAAGGAATGGCTTAATTGGAATGTCTCACTGATAAAAGTATGTCTACTCGACATGTATCTGAATGTCTAAAGCATGGTCTTAGCCTACTCTGTGAAATATTTTATATCACAAACTGTTACTTTTGTATTTCATTTTCGAAAAAAAACCCATATGTATTGCATTTTCAAAAAAATAACTACTTATGGAAGAGAAATCATTCTAAAGGGTACTGCATCTGGGAATTGCAGAGTTTATGGAGTAGACATCCAAAAGATGCTGACAGTGATGATGTAAATTTAAAAATATTGGTGCCTCTTGAATAAAGAAATTATGACTGGGTTTGTTTTTTTTTTTTTGAGAAAATTTTCAGCCAGTTTCAGTAACAGTCAATTGAATTGACAATTTTATCTTGATGGCAACCAGCCAATGTTTATCAGAGCTGATTGTGGAGATTATGGGACTCTCAAAACTTCCTAAATCAGTCCATTCAGTTAATGGAAATTTGATTCACAATGAAATGCTTATCTTTACATTTTTGGTATTCTATGGTAATCTCAGAGTTTATCTTAAATAAGATGCACCTTTACTATGAGTTGCTATTTTTTTCTTAGTACACTGATAATGACCCGACAGCTCTATACTTGAGAATACAAAAGGCCAATGCTTTTCATTTATTGAAGAAAACAACTATCAAGATGGCAACGAGGAAATGAATTGATACATCCAACAGCAACTTTATGAAAACATAATATGATTTTAATTAACATTATATAGGTTTTACTTCCTATTGGAACAGGAACATAGCTACTTTAGTGTATACTTACAGGCATTTCTTTTCTTTAATTTCTGATAAAACACATGAATAAGAATTAAATTCTAGCTGTGTGACTTCCGTAAACAGACTACTTGAGTTGAATTCAGAGGCAAAACATTTTCATGTAGAATTTAGACACTATTGCAGAGTAGAGCAGAAGTTTGAGGGTGGTCAGGCCAGTTGATGATGCCTGTCTGCTCCTTGAGTGGGAGGATAGTGATTTCAACTAATTTCATATTTTGTTGAGAAAATTGGGCTCATCAATCTATTTTGGAGTCATGAAGATCATCATTAAAACTACAGAAACAAATTGCAGTATTTTAACAGAGGAACTTGTGAATTCATGGTCATTTTATCAGTGAAGTATTTAAGAAGCTGCCAAGCACAAAACTGCAACTACTGTTAAGCTATTTTTTACATCATTCAAATTACCAGGAGGAGAGTTCATTTATATAGGGTACTTATTTATGTAATGGGATAACAATTAAATCAATGAGTGACTTTCCAAAATCAGTAATAGTTACTAGAACATATATCATGTGATGACTTCTGGGTTCTCCAGAAAAATTTATATCTAGATACTGTTGCCTGAAAAAGAATTATTCAAAAATTATGTCTGTGGAATAATAAAGACAGGTCTTCAAAATCCTTTGTTGTCACTTACAACAAATCCCTGTATGGTACATGTTTACTATTACTTCATGCAGGATTTTGACCACTCCAGGAAGACTTAGCATGAATTCCATCACATGACCAATGATATAACATGACCCTCAACTCTGGACACCTACAGCTCAAAGAACTTCCTGTTTGGTGACCATAGATGTCAGGTAGGTAAAACATCAGGACCCAAGGGAGAGAGGGCATGGTTGCTCGATGCATTCAGAAAATCCTCTAAAAATTTCTTCCTCTTCTCCACCCCATCACTTGAGACAGGTTCACCATGCAACCCAGACTCTCATTGGCTTGTAGCTCATGAAAGTTGGATAACAGACACATTACCTCAGAAGGCTTCAAGCACTGTTCTTGAATGTGTTTTCCATGAATCTCTTCCTGACTTTTATCTTCCATTGTAAAACTGTAAGTTTAGCTCTTTCAATAGGTTTGCAAGTCATTTTGGAGAACTGTCAAGCCTGAGAAGGACATAGAAGCCCTTGAATTTATAATTGTTTTGTCAGAATTAGTCCTAATACAGTGTGAGAATAAATAAACTTTAAATTCTCCACTAGGCTATCCAAACATTATTTCTAGTCATGTTTTAGGGGGGAAAATTGTTTAGAGGTATATTCCTTACTTTTCACACCACTATAACAAAATGCCCAACAGATTAACTTAAGGGAGGAAGGAAGATTTAGAGGGGTTTGTGGTGTCCAGAGATTTCATAGTCCATTATTGCCAGAAAAAAAATCATAGTTATTAAAGCAGCTTTATCATTTTGGAGGAATGTAAGTCAGAACTGTTCATTGTGACTGGCCAGGAAGTGGAGAATAGAACATGGAAGAGCCAGGAATACAATACTCCCAGGAGCCTCTCCAGGGGCCCATATTCCAAAGGTTTTACAAACTCTGTAAACTGTACTACTAGCAGGGAACAAGTGTGCAAACATATGAGCCTACAAGGAACATTGCACACCCAAGAGTGTGTAAAGGAGCAATGTTGCTGAGTCCACCCCACTAACTGCTGTTGGTCAAGAAACACCAGCAGATTTAGTGTGTTTGCTGTCTTTGTGGATCATTTGATTTTATGCTATATATTTAAGAGAGGAAAAGAAAACTCAATCTTAAGACTCATGTAAAGGGAGTGGACCTTATCTCTTATTTACATGCTTATGTTTGGTCCATACGGCAACTGAATGACTCAATTCTTTCTCACTTGATGCTGTGTTCTAGGCATGTTGACTGCAACAAGTGTCTTTTCAGGACGATAAAGTATAAAAGGTTTGTCGAAAATCTTATTAGGCATTTGGTAGAGCTTGGGGTTTGCTACAGAACAGAGCTAAGTCTTGAGTCTAAGCAGCATTACAGTGTCTCAGCTCCAACTTCTACCTTTGTGTTTACATCTGCGGCAATGGGCTCATATTCCTCACTGATTTAATCCTTGCTGATGTGAGTATGTATACAGCACACTTTTAAAAGCCCACACCAATATGGTTAGAAAGAAGAGAGAAAACCGTAAGTATCATGCCCGTGTCTTCTTCAAGTCCTTTAATGATTTTAAATATTTAAGAGATAATCTGGGAAAATACACTATTTTGAGTTTTTAACAGCATATGTGATTTGTTTTCTTACTCCCATAACCCTACTTTGTCTCCTACTCCATAGCTTGCTGGGTAGCTGGGTGCCTGACCCCTGCAGTCCTCCTCCTTCTCTGGCTCTCCTCCCTCTGGCTACTTCTTCTCTCCTCCCAGTTTTCCCCTTCTATTTACTCTCTCTGCCCTCCAGCCCCACCTGTCCTTTCTCCTGCCTGGCTATTGGCTGTTCAACTCTTTATTAGACCATCAGGTGTTTTAGACAGGCACAGTAACACAGCTTCATGGAGTTAAACAGATGCAACATAAACAAAAGCAGCACACCTTAAAATAATATTGTACAACAAATTTTAGATAATAATAGGTTTTATCGTGACCTCTTTATATACGCACATTACTTATGTTTTAATCATATTCCATCCCACTGCACTCACTTATACTTTTCTAACCCATGTTACTTCACATGTACATTTGTTTCTTGATCTATCCAACTTGTGCATAATTTAATAAAATATCACCTTTTTACAACACTCAATCCAGTATTTATTTCTTCCTTTTTAAAATCCCTATAGCACAAATTTGGCAAAATCAATAGTCACATCAATATTATAATTTCGTTTGGATTCCGCATCAAATTCAAAGAAATACTTTAACATTAGCAACAAAAAGTTGCATTTTCCATAGCATGTATTCCTATACTGATAATATGAAGAGCATTAATATGAATGGACATACACATTATTATGTTCTTTGTAACACAGATTTTCATGTTTCACCACATTATTATGACTGGAATCTAAAGTATTCTCCATAGGCTCAGATTTGAATGCTCACTCATTAGTGGGCAGCACTACTCTGGGAGGTTCTAGAGACCTTGGAGAGGGAGTCTAGATGTAAGAAGTGGATATTGTAGATCTGGCTCTTGGGAGTCTATTATCTCTGGTTCTGTGTGCTTCCTGGTGTAGGATATGGTTCTTTTCTCCTCCATGACAACTTCCCCATCATAATGGACTGAGACTATGGGCCACAGTAAGCCTTTCTTCCTTTAAGGTTTCCTCTTTCCATGGTTTAGTCATGTGTATATGAATAATGAGCAATGAATGAACATGATCCCATGTCAACCAGAGATGTTTTCTATATTTTCATGTAAAATTCTCCATTTGTTTTGTTTTATACATTGTCAATATGGAAATCATATTGAATTTACCTAGGTATTTAAGCATGCCCTATGTGAAGGAGAAGCTTGAAGTGAGTCAGACTGGAGAAGGGAGGCACTTAAGTAAAGGATCTAACTAAACTAGGCTTAGAAACTAGACTTGAGTGTGTAAATTCACTCACTCATTTGAGTAACCAATTCAATGACTATTGAATAAAAACAGCCTGGAATCTGGGAAATTTTACATGTGTTTGTGGTGTATTAATTGGGGTTCTCCATTATATGCCTATCTTATGTATACTCACAGTTATCTATCATTTATTATCTATCTATCTATCTATCTATCTATCTATCTATCTTTCCATTATTTACTGTCTATCATTCATCTATCTATCCATTATCTACCATCTATCTTCTGTTTATCATCTATCTATCTGCCATCTTTTTATCTACCATCTGTCTATCAACCTGAACTGAATTAACTTATACACTTTTATAGTTCCTTTGTTTATTTTCTATAACCTACAAAGAAAGCCAGTGGTATGACTCAGGTTGGTTCTGAAGGCCCAAGAACCAAGGAAGCCAATGGGGTCACTTCTAGTCCCAAGCCTTTGAACAATGTCTCTGGGAGCTGAGAGCCCCATTGTTCAAAAGCAGATTAATGTCCTGACTTCAAAAGAGAGAGAGAAAAATTGTTCTCCCCTCCCATTTTGTTTGATCTGGACCCTCAACAGATTACTTTATGTCCATCCACATTGGTAGAGATGAATCTTTGTTAATTGATTAAATTGTGTCCAGCTAGCTATCTCTTTGTGCCTTAACCCATTCAAGTTAGAAGGATGGTGGCCGTCACAGAGGTTACTGTCTGGGCTGCAACAGGGAGAACTGAATTCTTGAGCAACTGTTACAGACTCCATTCTGTGTTAAGTCCTTTTATGTTAAGCAGTAATTTTGATAAGATATTTCAAATTGTTTAGGAATTAAAGCAAAGAGAAGCAAAATTAAGTTGATTTAGGTTATTATGTCATTTTATGACAGGGTATATAGTTTAAGTTCTTACATGGAAAATTACAATAATTAAAATGGACTTCAGAGAACAGTAGTACAGGACTGCTTTTCACAGCATATTTCAATAAAAAATTTCCCTTGTGGATAGTGAAGCAGAGGGCAAATGGATATTTGGGGATGATGGCTGATTGCACATGATTATTGCACTATGTGGAAGAATGTATTGGTGTTGAGTCCAGTTGTGGTCCCATGGCTCTGTAACAGTACAGGTCTAGAGGTTGTTTGACCCTTACTTGCAGAAATAAGAATCCAGAATAGTGAGGTGTCAAGTGGAAGGTCTGGGGATAAGAAATAAAGAAGACAAAAGCAATAGTCATGTCCAGGAGATCTTGAATAAGCTGATGACTTATGTCAAGCAAGTTTATTAATAAGTACAGCAATGGGAATGGAGGGGAGGGGATGGGGGGAAGGTGGGGATGGGGGTGGAAGGGGGGAGGACAGGGGAACCCATGGCTGATGTGTAAAATTAAAACACAAATATAATAATGATAATAATAATAATAATAATAATAATAATAATAAAATAAATTAAAAAGAAAGAAGTACAGCATCATATATACTATTGGAGTGTTGGTGAAGGTCAACAGAGAGCTAAGCTGGACAATATTGACAAAGAAAACATGGGATGTCTCAGACACAGCTGCCTAAGGACTGATAACCACAGCCCAGGGGGAAGAGTCAGGTCCCCTGAAACTGCAGCTTTGCCTTCTTTAAGATACTGGCTCCAGCCCTAGACCAGCTTCAGCAAGTCCACACCTGGGCAAGAATATAAAACTAAAGTTCCCTTTGTACTTTCATCAGGGCTTCTGAGAAAGTCTTGTGTTGGTCTAGCTCCCCAAAGTTGTTGTGGAGAAACTCATGTGCAGCTAGCATCAAAAGCAAGCCATATTTATTATGTGCTATGTTTTTTTGGAATCATTACCTTTTACCCTGGTGAACTCAGACTGAAGCTAATGTATTTGTTACAGCACAAATGGTATATTGCCATTCGTGTCTTTTCATTAATAAGGAATCATGTTAGCTGACTTGGAGATTGTGTCACTCGATTTGAGTCAGAATAGGAGATATCCCAACGGTCATCAGAGAAACTTCCTTTTACAATATAGATGGCAATTAATACAGTGATCCACACTTGGTCAAATGCAAAGAGCAAGAGACAATGGAGTGTACGTGCATCTCTAAATGGGACAACTACATCCCATGTTCTCCACAAGGCTCAGAGATCATCTTGGAATAACTGTTAGAAAGATTCTAGGAGAGAAGTATACCATAGTTGTAGGGATAGTATATGGTCTCTGGTGGAAATTAAATCAACATTTTAATATTCACACTATGGCTTGTGCACAGGATCATCTGTCACATGATGCCAGCCTAGAAAAATAAGCTATTAACTGAGTTCAATATGACATATGGAAGATAAAGATAACAATAATTTAGATTAACTTAGTTGTTGCAACTTTGATTATACCTTATCACCTCTTTTTACTTCATACTACTGTGGCTTAAGGAAAATATTTTTATTGGCCAGGTTTACAGTTGAATGCACAAAGCTCAATGACCTTAGGTAGTTTGACCAGATTTCTTTTCTTTTTTTTTGAGCTGAGGATCGAACCCAGAGCCTTGCGCTTGCTAGGCAAACGCTCTACCACTGAGCTAAATCCCCAACCCCAGATTTCTTTAATAGGCAACACAGGGTTTTTCACAATAAATTTAAAACTTTTGCTGTACACAAACACCATTTAACAGAATCAGTGTATTATACATTAAGCATATGTCCTCCACACACAGTTCACCTAATTGCTTACTTGGCCTACATTACATATGCACGTGTTATATATATACATATGCATATAATATATGTATGCATATGTGTATATTTACATATATTCAAAGCTAATTTAATTTTTGGGGAAAGATCTATTTCAAATCATACATTAATATGGAAGGCAAATTTTATTGGTATTAAAATGACATACATAGATTTACAGTAACTACTTAGATATTACCCATGCAAGATAAAGACAGCTAAGACTCTTCAAAGTGGGGAGGGACTCAAGAGTTTCCACCCCTAGCTGAAAAATTGTTGGCAACTGATGACTGCTGGGGAAGAGAGGGTCAGTTTTCTTTAGGGAAGCAGTCTTTGGAAGGCTATTCATATCCATTAAATGGTTCTACACCTATGTGTGCACATGCTGTACTGGGAGGACTCTATGGATTTTAATCCAGGGGAGAGGACATGAAGTTGGGTGGAAAACATGATAGAGGGTAAGTAGGAGGGATTGGAGGAGAGAGAATGGGAGATAGATTTGATCAAAATGCAGTTTATGTATGAATTAAAATTCCCATAGAAAGGGATAAAAAGTGCACAAAAAACAGTACTGAACATTTTTGTTCGTAGACTGCTGTTTGAACTTCAATATAAACATATATATAAATGCTCACCAAATATTTGTATCTATTTGGAGACTTACTTCACTCATTTAATAAAACAATAAAGAGAGATAAAATTCTCTCCATGTCTATGAACTCCAGCAGTGGTATCAGTGTTGCTATCAAGGGCGATGTGGTGATAGACACCCACTCTGGAACTGTGAGAACCCAAATTCAGTGCTTTATTTCCTAAGTTGCCTTGGCCATGGTCTTTTGTCATGGGAATATGGAAGTAATTAGGACCATTTAGAACAAACTAGTTCAAATGGGGGTATCATCTCTATACTGAATTCTTCTCATAATTTAAAAGTTCCATCTTGTGACAAATTTAAATCTTGTCCTTGTCATTTCTAACTTTAAGGCATTGTTTTCTCCTCCATAAAGGTAAATTTCTTTCTCTGAACATTATCATTTAAATTTGAAACTCTGCCTGGGGATTTCTATTTAATCTTTGCTAAATATCTAAAACACTTTAGTTTGACCCACTTTAACACTGAGAGGGAATTTGTTATTAAGCTTATATTTTGTTATAAGAAACAAAATAGAAATCTCATTTGAATATTTTTTGAAATTGAACTTGAAATTTAGCTTACAATAAAGTTAAACTCTGTTTTCAGGCTGTAAAAAAACCCCCACTAAAACCATATTACCTCAGTTATTCTAATAATGTCATTAGAGGCAGACAATAAAAATCATTAACAATGTCCATTTTGACATTCTAAAATGTTGCATTGTTTTATTTTTCAATAGTGTTCAAATTTTTTCAATTATACAGAATTTGTTCCATTAGATAATTCTTAAAATAAATCTACAGCTAAGATTCACTTATTATGATGAATTCTGTGTTTGGGGGATAAAATGGTAATGCTGTGATACAACGGAGTCTGAGATTTTTCTTCCCTCCCTCCCTCCTTCCCTCTCTCCCACCCTTCTTCTTCTACCTCTTCCATCCCTCCCTCCTGCTCCCATTCTTCTTTTGTACAGCTTCCACAGTTAGATTTAAGAACCATCCTCCATTGCTCCATGTCCTTTCAGACCTGTGACTTAAACAGACCAGACATATTCCTTTAAGCTGAACAAATGATTACTTGGGGATCACTGAATAAGCCTGAACAGAATAGAACACAATTTTTCTGCTCACCCGATATTAACTGCTTATCCATTTAAGAGACACTGGCTGAGTTGGTTGCTCAGATTTCTGCAACTCTCAGGCTTCTATTCTTTCTTAAACAGATGCTAAAGAAGTGAAGTGAAAAGTCCTTGATATTTTAGAATCTACAGATTTGTGTACCAGAGCCTGTTCCTCTTGCCCCAAGAATCAGTACACTATTTTATGAATTTATTTAAGAGTTGTCATTTAAATACCAATAAAATTCACCTTCCATATTAATGTGTAATTTGAAATATAGCTTTCCCCCAAAATTAGCTTTGAATATATGTGAATATATACATATGCATACATATACTATATGCATATGCACATATATAACACATATGCATATGTAATGCAGGCCAAGTAAGCAATTGTGTGAATATGATTTCTGTGGGAGGACATATGCTTAATGTATTTATAAAACATTGATTCTGTAAAATGGTGTTTGTGTACAACAGTTCTGAATCTATTGTGAAAAGCCCTGTATTGCCTATCAAAGAAATCTGGTCAAACCACCTAAGGTCACTGAGCTCTGTGCATTCATCTATAAACCTGGCCAATAAAAATATTTTCCTTAAGCCACAGTAGTATGAAGTAAATAAAAAGAGGTGATAAGGTATAATCAAAGTTGGCAATAACTAAGTTATTCTAAATTATTGTTATCTTTATCTTTCATACATCATATTAAACTCAGTTAATAGAGTGTATTTTTCTAGGCTAGCATCATGTGACAGATGATTCTGTACATAAGCCATAATATGAGTATTAAAATGATATTGATTTAATTCCCACCAGAGGCCAGATACTATCCCTTCAACTACGGGATACTGTTCCATCAGACAGTGTAGAAGACAGGAAAATAATAAGATGTGTGAAGACAGTGGTTTTAAGTGAACAGTGGGGAACAGAGAAGGAATAATTGAGTAAAATCCAGTGAGATGATATCATCTCCTGAGAAAGAGGGTGCTCTTATGCTTGAAAAATAGGTAAGACTGACAATTGTTAATTATCTGATGCCCAGTGGTCATTCCTAAAATCATACACATATAAACAACACTGAACAGACTCAGCAGATCATATTTATGCCTTTCCTGGAACTCACTCTGTAGACCAGGCTGGCCTCAAACTCACAAAGATCTGCCTGTCTCTGCCTCCCGAGTGCTGGGATTAAAGGCATGTGCCACCACCACAGGGCGAGGCAATGACTTTTAAAAGACAGGGAACATGGAAGCAATTGGAGAGAGGAAAGAGGAATGGAAAAAGAAAAATGATGTAATATTTTAACTAAAAAAAAATTAAATAAAGAAAAAGCAGATTTGTAATACTGTTGTGCTATTAAAATATAAAATCCAAACAAAAACTACATTGAAATTAGTGGAAGTTAATTAAATACCAATAGTGATATTTAAGGTCAAGTTACAAAGAGAACACTGAAAGCATCCTTAAATGCTGCTTCTAATGTTCACAGTCATCTTCTTCTCTTTTCAGTGTCCAAAAGACCAGTAGCTCTTTTTGGTGCTTTTTGCTCACCCCTTGGTTTTGTTCATTGTCAAAATGTCCCAAGAGGAATGTTCCAAGGTCACAAGATATACTCCATAGTCTGTGAGTCTTTCAACCTGTTTACAAGGAGAACTGCTCCTTCCACACTTGGCAGAGAGAGACAAGAACAGAGGAGTAGCCATACAATAAAATTACGTGACAATGCAAATTTCTGATCAGTGATTCTCACCACCATGGGACCAAGATGTTTGCCTCACACTGGCTTGGGGATTTGTGTGCTTGTTTTTGGCAAATCATAGCCCAGAGAAATATTCATGTTGGGTCACCGGCTGTCTTCAGTAAGAATATTAACATCATTTGTGGCAATGGTTTCAACTATAATGGAGTTATGTGACAAAATTGACCTCTTTGGAAGAGATCAATTCCTATTCACTCAGACTTGACCATTTAGATACATTGATATTTGAAAGTGGTGAATTTTATATGAATAAGGTGTAAGGCATTTAGGTAGTGGAGAAAATAATATAGCCCATTTTTACTACAAATGCTAGTGTCACATTTAATCAACCCTTTTACCTTTCCCCAGTATCTGCCTATTGACCTGGCTCCCACTCTACCTATTTTGCATTGAATTATGGTTATATATTTTGTTTTTCTGATATTATTATAAAAGTACTGATCTTAGGATTTTTATGTTCCTGATTATGGACTATTATATCTATATATTTACAAAGAGTGAAAATATCATGAATTTAATAGTGCCATATTATTGAACTTCAAGGATAATTATGCAATATTTAGTTAATCATAGATATACTTAGCCATAGACATTTATTTAGCTTTAAAAGTTTGATGAACTATCATTCAGAGCCATATTGAGCTACAGATTATTTGTGGCATATACTGGTATATACATTTGGATGATTTTATAATCCTATAATATTAAAAGACATAACATTAGAAAAAAACTGATCCTCTTTCTCATTGTCAAGTTTCTTTGTAGATTGTGTAATGGCTAAGAGACATTTGATTATGAAAGCTACTAGATTAAAGCAACCTATCTATTTTTTAAAATATCTTGACTTCAAAATTTAAGTCAGAAGATGTTTTACTTAGGGAAAGAGGTTCTGCTTTTATTTCCACAGGAAATGAGAGACTCTGCATTCATTCTGGGTTAAGAAAAACCAGGTTTAATCAAGGAAGATGCCCTGAAAACTCTACAATGGGAATGGGTGACCCAGATGATCCAGCATTTCAGAGCACTTCTGTTGGAGTTTCCTCTGTGTTCTACACCCAGCACAGCTTTAAGGCTACTGGATGAGATGATCTATTCTCACAAACTACTCCAGTCAGGACTTGACCATAAACCTAAATTTTCTCAGTTTCCTCCAAAGAATACCAGTGCCCCCGATCAGCAGGAAGTAGTCTAGAGAACTATACCCACATTCCCAAAAATAAATTATGGATATATGTTATTGTTTAGGGGTTGTATACAAGTTGTTACTGGTAATGGTCAGAAAAAAGGCTGGACAAAAGAGATTAGATTCAGGGATCTCATTGTAAAAAGAAAAGAGGAGATATAGAAATGATAGTATAAAAGGGTAGATTATTGAATCTAATCCAAAAAACAACTATTAATCTTACATATTTTATATTGGTATGGATTTTGGTTTATTGATATAAATTTTGTTATACGTTATGTGTATTTCTACTCTTGTGTAAGGTATTTTATATTATGCAGCCCACTATATAATTAAGAAATACAAATTAATAGTCACCTATAATAGCAAACTTATAGTCATGTTAGGTATGTTTTTAAGATTATACACAGATACATTTAGATAGATGGTCTTCAAACACTTTGAAGATCTACACAATATGGCATTTAATATGTCTAATAACCTAAGGCTTTTCATGACAGTGAGAAATGTCTGCTCCTGGCAGCATCAATCTACTTCAGAGAAGATGATGGGCATTGCAGAAACTCTATATGGACTTGATATTGTAACTGTAATTTTTACTTGATAACAGTTTTTGTTGTATATCACCTTACTATGTTAAAGTTAAAACCTTCTTTTTTAATTAAACAAAAAGGGGAAATGCTATGGAATAACCCTCTTGTACATTGTAAAGATTTGTCACTTGAATTGGTTTAATAAAATGTTGATGGGCCAGTAGCCAAGCAGGAAGTATAAGCAGGACCACCAAACTAAAAATAAGAAGAAGGGCAGACCCAGGAGTCACCAACAAGACACAGAGAGAGCAAGAGATGAATGTGCCATGTTAATAAAGGTACTGCCACATGGCGGAGCATAAATAAGGAATATGGGTTAACTTAAAATGTAAAAGCTAGTTAGTAGTAAGTCTGAGGTATTGGCAGATAATTTATAAATCATATAAGCCTCTGTGCATTTATTTGGGACCAAGTGGTTGGGACAGGAAATGTTCATCTATACACTAATAGAAGAATCATCTTGCATGGTTAGAAGCCCTTGGTAGCACCCTCAACCAGATGCTTTCACACTGTCAGTCTTCCTGATGTTATAGCCTTGATACTAGGACCTCAGCAAGAAAGGCAGTATGGGAAAAAGAGAAAAGATAAACTTTTGACTCTAATAGCCTATGCATGAAGACCTTCCATTTCTTCTGGAATTGAAGGATTCAGTAGGTTATGAACAGAGTGGACTTAAAAATGAGAAAAGTTTTCTGTGATGTGTCTACATCCTTAAATTTTGCTGAAACACCAACATATTTTAAACAGTTCATCCAATCCCACAAACCTGAACAAAGTATGCTTTCTAGAAGACTAATGTCTTGCATTGGAAGTTCTAGAGAGCAGGACTGACTTCTCTGTCTTCTGCTTTCTACCCACATAGCAGCAGAGGGAGCTGAACCATCACTGAGTTTTTAAGAGTTCAAGATTCTAGACCCATGAATTTTAAGCCAGTAAGTTCAGAAGTAGCCATTACAAAGCCATGGAACTGTTAGGGATGCGAAGGGTACAGAGTCCCCCAGGACTCCATGTGCTGGATTCTGTCTGTGTGGAATACAGCAGTGGGTTCTATCCAACTTCACTGCATTGTCATCCAGACTCTTAAGCAGAGGACTTGGTACCCAGAATCTTCTTTCTTTCATTCAGTTCCCTTTACTACTGTTGCAAGTTCAATCCTCACTAATTCTTCTCAGTTTATTATGGGTGTTTGGGAATTTACTCACAAATTCTTGTGGAAAAGATAGTGCTGTCTATTATCCCTTAGTTACAGATCTTTTGTGAATTCTTTTTTTTTTTTTCTGTGTTTACCTTCATGAAGTTATGAGATGGGATCCTCAAAGTATGTCTACCTACTTTTACCATGGCTTACCATATTTCTGGTAAACTTGGAAAAGGATTACCTTCCTTCAAACTGATCAATGTTAGAGATACTTATATTTTTCTATTGTTGAACTAAAACCATAATTTGCTACTTATTTGGGTATTAATGCAAATAATGATTTAATTTTGTTATTTAATTGCACATCAGTCAGCCTCAGCTCTAGGTAAGCAAAACAGATTTCATGTACAGTACTTTTGGCAGACTGTTTATAAGGTGAAAAATTTCATGACTACAGTTGCATCTTTGTTTCATCCTTTTTCTCTTTCATCGTGAAAACACACCAACTTCTTTGCTTTCTAGGACACTAAAATACGGAATGAAACATATGAGTTTGTATTTAAAAGGCTTGATGTCACTCATGTAACACAGTTGACTGATGCCACCCTTGCAAACACAATAGAACAATGGTTCTCAACCTGGGGGTCAAATGATCCTTTCACAGGGGTTGTCTAAGACCATCAGAAAGCACAGATATTTACATTATGATTCATAACAGTAACAAATTATAGTTATAAATGAGCAATGAAAATAATTTTATGGTTGAGGTTTACCACAACGTGAAGAATTGTATTAAAGGGTTGCAGCATCAAGAAGGTTGAGAACCACTGTAATAGAACATTCTGAGCTTTAAGTCAAGATCACAGGAGAGCATAGGTAGACAAATCAGCAACATTAACAGACAATCCATCCTTCTCTGTGGCTTACTCTTACAAATAAAAATACAATGGAAGACATCCATAGCTACTTCATGTTCAAATCACGAAGACCAACATGAGTAGTGACAACAGCGGTTGTGCGGCTCACAAAATGGTCATATTTACTACCTAACTACTTAAGCCAAAATTCTGTAATCTTCAATCACATAGACAATGATTCTTTAAATTCTAAACACCATTATGGTGAATAAATGAAAGAATCGGGCTGGAGAGATGGTTTCACAGTGGTCAAGAACACTGGCTGTTCTTTCAGAGAACACAGGCTTGATTCCCAGCACCCATAAGATAGCTCACCACCACCTATCACCCAAATTACAGAGGATCCAACAACCTCTTCTGACCTCTGTGGGCACTGCACACACATGGTCCACAGACAAACATGCTATCAAAACATCCATACACCTAAAATAAAAATAAATGTGCCTATAAAATAAAATAGTTTGAACAACTCACTGGGTAGAACTGATAAAATCAGAAGACAGATAAATAAAAATAATGTTTGGAACATATCAAAAAGTTTCATGAGAATAAGAAGACAGAGAAATAGAAAAACGTAACTACATATTTGTTATAGGTAGCATAGTACCATTGTGTAATAGATCCATAAAAACCTTGGCATCTATACTAGAGAGTTACTGTTTCTAGTTTAAGCACAGGGCCTTGACAATAAAACTCTCCAAGTTTGTTTATGGAACCTGGTAATACTGACCAACAAATAATATATTCAATTACTTTTTTTTCAACACTGCATGAATTCTTTATCTGATGAATTGTGGGGTTTACCCGAGAAAGCATTTGCAAATATCCCTACTGAGATTTTTCTAGTGGTAGTCAGTACATCTCTCTTTAAATATTAGTTTCCTTCTACTTTTTTTTTCCTGAAAAAGTAAACTAAACAGTAATCATTTCCTCACAGCATGTTTCTCCATAAAATTCTGGACTCTTACCAGTTCTTAGAAACAGTTGTAAATTTGACTTCAGAATCCGATGTAAAACCTTAATAACAACTCCACATGGAGCAGCCTTAATTGGAACTGAGAATGTAGTTTTCAAAGTTGAACAGGAATTCTTAGTTTAGTTTTGTCCCTAAGAAAATGGAAAACATTTTGAGTGTATTGAAAAGAAAGTGTTTATGTAAATGGAAAGAAAGCAGGCACTGGTTCTTAACAGTCTTGTGAGATACTGTCACCGAGAAAAGTGGTTTGCAGAGGACTAATTTCCTTGAAATGTAATTTTGTTAATGGACATTTTTACATAAATTAGAGAGGATAATGGAAAGGGCCACACAGGTGAGTCCAGGGTTCATGCTTATCATGGGCTTTTCATTGCACTATATGTTTCCCTATCAGCACAATCAGGTGTTTGTCCTGCTAGATTTTAGCAAGAGTTTGCAAAAATAGCAAATAAGATAATTGATAAAATCATTCATTACAGAATTTGGTACCTAATATACTATGATAGCTGCTCTTATTATTTTAAATATTGTGTAAGTCTCTGCAGCTGAGCTAGTTACTTCCAAAGAAAGAGGATGGAGCAAGGAGTGATTGTCTCACGGATACCTGATCCAAGAAGAAGTCGCATTGGTAGCCTGAGTTGTGTGCCAGGTATTATGGAGTAGCTGGGACCAGATTCCTCCACCACGAAGGAGCAGAAAACAAGCTAAAATGTCTATGGAACTTTATAGAAATCACCTGAATGGTGCAGACTAAGATACCCAACAGCAAGAAAGCAAGAGAAAGTGAAAAATCAGAGAGCCACTGTGACATGGAGGCTGGATATTCTTAGCAGATCATGGGGACAGTTCAGTCACAGAAATGGAGTCCAAAATTCTAGGTGACTAACTGGGATTTTTAGGGAAAGATATTGAAGATGAAGACATGTTTGTTCAGCACTGAACAAAAATTTATTAGAGGCAGGAAATAGGATATAACGCACATGTGAACTCACAGAGATTGTGACAGCTTGCACAAGACCTGAGTAGATTCAAACCAGAAAAATTCCAGCACTGAGAGAGGGGAGGGGACACAGGGTCTCACCCTTATCCAAGATGCTATCGATAGCTGATAACCTGCTGGCAAAGGGAAAGCCAGTTTTCTTCAATGCAGTACCACTGGGTTTATCAACCACACTCCAGGGCAGGTCCCATTCCCAGTGTTAGCTGGCCAACACAAACGGTGAATCATAACCAAGAGTCTCTTCCTGAGTGACAACCTTAATTGACTTCTCTTTTCTCTAAAACACATTCCTGTCTCCGTAAAACTGAATTATAAATGAGTCTTGACCTATGACTCTGATGCCTGTGCCTTCAGCATGCTCATCCCTAACCATCACAAACCAGCAGTGCACACAACAGGAGCGGAAACCTCTCACGTGATCTCAGGTCTTACAATGCTCCATTGTTATTTTACAGCTCCAAATCTTAGAAAAGCCATGGTTCCCTGCCTAGACTCTGATTATCCTCTCTTGTTACTGCAACACATTCACATGTGCTTCAGGTATTGGTTTTGACCTGGGTAGTTCTTTGACGGTATATCTTGTTACTCTTCCCTTTTCCATATGCCCAGATCTCTCTTGCTGTGGCATTCTTAGCCCACGTCACAGCTAATCAAATGTGTTTCATCCAAGGATGTCCAGGGAGCTCCAAGGGTTTGATTCTTGTTCTCTATAGCTGTCAGCAGAGTAGAGACACCAAAGAGGCCTATGCTCTCAGCTCAGGGCAGAAGTCCCTCTCGAATGGGAAGAAGGATGCTTTACCCTTCTGAGCTTTTAGAAAACACATAGGTTGGATGTGGATGCGATAATAAGGAGGCTCTTCCACATCTTCAGACAACAAATGAAAAGACATTAGTATTGATTGGGGCCTATATGAGGCAGGGCAGAGCTGTTGCTTTTAATAGTGGTTAATCAATGAAGACCCTCTTCAGAGAGTGATTGCCTTATTTATGTGGGTGATGTTGTACTGTTTCATGCCCTCTGCACTGGCGCTGCCTCTGGATGTTCATCAACACTCCTTCCCCTCATTCTAAAAATGTTTTTGAAAGTCTTACCATTACCAGCCTCAGAACTACCTAGTCATGGTATTTATTTAGGTTGTAAATTTCCTCCACTCAACAATTTAAATAGTGTGAAAATGTCATGCATGGAAGGTTTGGGGAAATAAGACTAGAAATGGATGTCTAAGAACCATTTCTGCAGAAAGATCTTTCATAATACTTCTTATGAGTAGTATTTTAATCAAGAGAGTTTGAAGGACATAGTCAAGAGTTTGAAAAAAAAAGATGCAATCTCCTATGTTGAGAAGTAACAATTACATAACAATTACAGAAATCTAAAACTTGGCGGACCAGATTTGGACCTAGAATTCTCTGGGACACAGACTCAAAGGAACCCTTGTGCCACAGATTTGCTTGTCAATGAATAACTCGGGTTATGTTTGGATCAAGGAGAAAGGAACGGACTTGTTCAGTTTCTGTTTTAATAAAGTAAGAGCAGCTGCTTCCCTTGGTGTTGCCTCTTCCTGCCCTGCTCATGATGCATACTGATAGACACAGATTGGGGAGTATCTCGCAGGTTCTGGGTCCTTTCAACCAAACAGAACACAGGCCTCAGATGTTCAGTTTTAGTTTGTTGGTACTCATCTTTTAAATTTTAAAGATTGGAAAGGTTTTCCAGGAAAGTTCTTATTTGTGTTTCATTTTCCTAAAAACAAAATAATATGATTTTCATCAGATTTAGGCAGGTCAAAGTTAAACTGAGAGTAGGTGGCTATAAATGTATTCCAATGGCAAAGATGATCTGTCCTGAGATTCTTGGAGAATATTGACATTCAAGTAGTCGCTTTCCTTAGGAGATTTGCTGGCTGTGAAACAATTACTGGTGCTGTTTACTGCACACCAATAGTTAATCACCAACCCACTGCATGATTCTTATGGATACTGAATTGAAGTTATTTCTTATCAATCTAGTGTTGCCAATACTTCTAATGTATAACTGAATTTGCCATTGAACGTTTAACTCTGTTCATCTTCATGAACCTATGATATCTTTAAAAAGTTTTGATAACTTATGATTTTTTTAATGCTGTGTTAAAGAAGGAAAGAATTTATGTCATATATTCTAAAATCCATTCCCACCTAGAAATCACTTTCTATAAACTCCATAGTATAGAGTCCCAAAGGATCTGGCTTTAACTTTTAAAATACATTTTCACACACACACACACACACACACACACACACACACACACACTTGTTTAAACAGCTTTATGAAACACAGTGAACTCTAAATTTATTTTGTATATTTTATATTTTTAGTACAATCTCAGATTTACAACAGAGTTTCAAGTGAACAAAGGTTTGTTTGTTTGTTTGTTTGTGTGTTTTTGGGCCACTGGAAAGGATTCTGCCCTTTGACATTCAAACATCGTTGGAAGTTTGAATGCATCTCCTAAGCACAGGACGGTTCTCTGCATAACCATGACACTATGACAAATAAGGAAAGTAACTGCACATCCTCATCACCACACCTTTTTCATTTTCCTGACAGAGAGAGGAGAGAGAGAGAGAGAGAGAGAGAGAGAGAGAGAGAGAGAGAGAGAGAGAGAGAGAGAGAGAGGACTCATTCAGAATCTAGATTTTCCTTCAGTGTGAGTGTCTCTTTACTCTTCCTGTCTGGAATGGTTCCTCACTCTTTACCATTAGTTTGTTTCTTTTTCTTTTTTGGTTTTTCAAGACAGGGTTTCTCTGTGTAGCTTTGTGCCTTTCCTGGAACTCACTCTGTAGACCAGGCTGGCCTTGAACTCACAGAGATCCTCCTGGCTCTGCCTCCTGAGTGCTGGGATTAAAGATACACGCAACCACCACCCTGCCAGCCATTAGTTTTTGGTATATATATTTTAAACTGCAGGCTAATTGTTGTTGTTGTAAAATGCCCATTGTTGCTTGCCTGTGTCTTCCTGAGATTAGGCACAGCTTGTCCATCTGTGGTGGAGATACAGCAGCCATGATGCTGATGCTCACCGAATTTCCATCAGTCCCTTTGTGATAGTCCATTTTGTTCACTTGCTCTGGGAATTGCCACTCTGTCTTCTCTAACAGTGAATTCATTTTTTTTCTCCTACTATTAGTAAGGACTATTTTGAAAGTAGGCACCTATTCTGTTCCTGCTCAAACTTTGTTGATTTAATTATATTTTCATAGATTTCCAAACTGATCATGTTATTTATGTTTGTGCTCAAATTATACCCAACTGAGCCACAGAGAGTCTTTCAAGCTGGCTTCTATATTATTACTGTGTCCCCACTATTTCATGAGTAATTCTAAGCTATAGTCTATAACAGGAAGTACCAGGCTCATCTTGTACTTCTCTGGGCCATTCCTGGATTCACAGGTTTTTGTTTTTCCCCAGAGGAAAATAACCTGTAGAAATCAGGCCTGATGCTAGAGTGCTTGTCTGAGGGGGTGGCTGCCCAATGATGTTTTCAGTTGACCTAGCCAGGGATTTGTGCACATGCATACATGTTGGTGTATTTATGTCTGATCTACCTTGTATTTATTCATAGGTTTATTTCTGTATCATGCCTGTACTCTGTGCTCTGACTTCCCAACTGAGTAGCTTCTCCCCTACAGGTAGTCTCGTCACTCGGTGTCACACAGTGATTTGTGCCAGACCACACTCTCTGGTGGACTCCTCAGTCACGTCTTGTGGATCATCTCTATACAGGCCCAACAGGTCTCTGTATGTCACGTCATGTGATCACTATGCCTCGGTGCTTCTTATCTTCCACACAACAGGAGTTTAGAATTTAAATAGTCAAGAATGAATGATAAAGGGAAGAGAAGGTGTCAGTTTAGGTACTCTAAGACAGTAAGAACGAGATAAGATTAAATATATCAAATATATTAGAGGAGTTGGTTATGCATGAGAGAACACTGGAAGGAGCCAGGGCAGGCTGGGAGAACCAACATTTCATGATTTCTGGCATAAGTGAGAAAGAAAAGGAAGATATGATGGTTATGTTGGGAATGTGGCGCAAATCTAAGGGGGAAATGTTATTAGGGTTTTCTAGAAATTGTCAGATCGAAGTAAGCAAGTTTTGATTTTCCGAGGGATGGGCACACTTTCACATCCTGGTGATCAATTTTACGGAAACAGGCTTTACCATAAACAAGATAATAGATTCCAGAACACTGCAATTGGGGCCATCCAACATCCATGCAGTTGGAGATATGTGAGACATATTCTCAGAGCTATTATCTAAATAGTCTGCTATAATTTTATTTCTAACTTAAAAATAAGTTATTATCTTGGAATGAATACTGAAATAATCTGCATGTATATTTACAAGCATTTCAGATTATTAAGTACTCATTCTTGTATCAAAAGTTTGCATTTGAGTTCATTTCTGATAATCAATACAAATAGTTAATGTTTACAAAATATTTCTAAATTTATTGGTTATGTCAAAGTTTAGCTTCAAGTAATCAAAGCCAAAGTGTGAACAGCTTAAATGTGATACAACTATATTTCTTTTCAACTGAAACTCCAATAATGACATGATGGCTTTGCCTGGAAGTCATTGACAAAATCATTGTTAGTTTTCAATCTGGCATTTTATTGTATTTGTATCTTATCTTATCCAACTCATATTCTGGAAGATTTTTTTTTGAAATTTTTCCTGACAGTTTTATGGTTTTAAATTTCAATTTTAAATTGATACATCTGAATTCATTTGGGGGTCTGAGGTAAGGAGATAAGGGCCACACAGGCAAATATCTAGTTACTTACCTCAGTGCTTTTGATTGAAGGGATTTGTCTTTGCTGTACAGTTTGTGTCTCAGAACATGTTCCAAAATACCATAGGCTCAATGACTTAAGCAATCAAGCTTCATTTCCTCACTGTTTAGGACACAAGATAGTCCAGGACTGGGGAGCTCCAGTGTGGGTTCTGGTGAGGGCTTACTTACATCCTGGCTGGCAGCCATCTTCTGGCCATGTCCCTACATGGAACAGAGAGCTCTCTGGTGATTTTCTTTCTGTAGAAGAGAGCCATACCTACTTGATTCAAATAAGACATTATTAAGCCCCTCTAGAATTTATTTAATTTCAAAGTCACTAGAGATGGTAGTTCTTTGTAATTCTGATTAATCTTTAAAAAAAAACAAACACTATTTCATTGAGATTTTTGTGCAATGAACTTTGACCATATTTACATCTTTCCTTAGCTCCTCCCAGATCCACCCCGATTTCCTACCCATCCAACTTTGTGGCCTTTTTAGTTCACCTATCAAGTCCAATTTGTGCTGCTCATATATTCAAAGAAGTATCATGTCAACGGGCACTCTCACTATACAGATCTTGTTTAGGTAATCATGTTTTTGAGATTTCACAAGTGCAGCTTCCTTGGAATGTCTAGAAGACTTGTATCTTGCAGCAGGCTCCCTGGTCCTCTGGATCTTCTAATATTACCACCCTCTGTTCCACAGTGTTCCCTGAGCCTTAGATGTAGGAGTTCTATTGCAGATGTATTATTTGGGGCTTGGAAATCTATAGTCACTCATTTTCTGCAATTTGGTCAGTTTTGGATAATAGTTTCCATCTGTTGTAGAAGGAAGTTTCTTGGTTGGGGGTTGCATATATATGTGAGTACAAGAATAAGTATTTAGAATACAGTCAGAAATTATATTGACTTAAGAAAATGGTGGCAGTGGGTTATTTTCTAGAGTTGATGATGTTACTAACCAATATATTTGACTAGGTTTAAAGTAATAGGCATGCATTTCTTCCTATTGAGTAGAACTTGTGAGCAATTAGATAGCTATTGGTTGCTTCCAGGATAATGTGCCATTATTGTACCATTGGGACATATTTATGGACTGGACATTGTAGTTGTTCTTAAGATTTATAGGCAGAACTATTGATTTATTTTCTCCCTTGGCATCTTGCAGAGTAATACGAGCTATGAAAGATACACCTTGGAGTAGAAGCTTCCGCATCATTTCTAGCTTGATTTCTCCAATCTCTACTCTATTCTAGTTTGTGTATATAATGTAGGAGTGGAGAGGTAACTTAGACTTTTGGTAAGGGAAAATAGCTAGACTAACAGACATTAGCAGGGGTCTAGTGTTTTCTGTTCATTTGCAGCTTGACCTAGAGTTCATGGTACCTTTGAAAGTGATCATCAGATTTTAATTCTTATATTAGCTCCATCTTGACACAGCCTAGAGTAACTAGAAAAGGGAGTCTCGATTGAGGAATTGGTCAGATTAGATTGACCTAGGAGTATGTATGGGGAAAGATAGGAGGTCCCAGAGCACTGTAGGTGGCATTATTTCTTGTCAGGGGGTCCTGAGATGTATAAGAACGCTAGCTAAGCATGGGTAGGAGAGCATACATGAAAGCAGTGTTCCTCCATGGTTTATGCTTCTTCTTGAGTTCCTGCCCTGACCTCCCTCAGTGGTGACTGTAACCAGTAAGCTGAAATAAGTCCTTCCATCCTTTAAATTGTTTTGCTTATGGTTTTTAATCACAGTAACAGAAATCAAACTAGAGCTCCTTCCAACCCTTAGCTTCTGAGAGCGATGATGAATCACTACTATGCTAAGCCCATTTAGTTTATAATATTTGTCACAGAAGCTCTAGCAAGTTCATGTATCTTTTCATTTTTTAAAATCAGCTTTGTGAAGAATTTGGCCAGTGCAAGTTCAGGTGTTTTAACCTTCTGCAGAAGTGACTCATGTTTCCACAGCCATTTCTCTAGGATGCTCCTCGGCTGGTCAGTTTCAAGATGGCTTCTGCATTGTTTGATGTCCTCAGTTCATGTCTCTTCACTTGCTTTTAGGTCCAGCTCTGTATCACAATCCAGATGTGCCCGCAGAGGGAAGCCACAGCAGGAAGAGACTCATCTCATTTGTTTCCCTTCTCTTGGGGGCTACCGTTCCATTTTTCTTCCACCTTTACCAAAAAGAGTTGTTTTGTAAGCCCTCTTCTATATTTGTTTAAGCAAACAGGATATTTTTTTCCATGATAAACAGTCTTACCCCATTTACTCCACTATAGAGTCTAGCTTCACTGACTATTGAAAGAGGTCTTACAATTTGGTTTGTTAATTTACTTCAAGTCTCAATAACGGGTAAGGATTTATTTTCTGAATTTTGTATATGCTCAAAAAATATAAAATTTCATGATTTCTTATCAAGATTGAGACTTTTTTTTCTGATAGTAGGAATGAAAGTGTCCATATCCCCTAATAATCATCACTTAAAAATGCAGACAGGTTGAACACATTAGATATTCTGAGAAGGACAATCATAGAAATCCAAAACAATGTTGTAATTTTCTTTTTATTTACCAGTAAAAATGTTTTGAAGTTTTCTCTAGTTTCCCTTCAAATTAAAACATCTTTACTTAAATTGTCTCTGATGGAATCATTCCATCATCAAAAGTGATCCTGACATTCTAGAAGTTTGTTTTCAATTTGTCTAAAAATTCCATGATTAGAGGACTGGTCTTACTACAACCACAAATTATACGAGTAGGCAAAAGTATACCAATGCTTGGGAAAACAATTTTGATATTATTTTGTATTTCCCCAAACAATAGACTCCATATAAAACACAGATAAATGGATTAAATACTAATAAGGAAGCATATTCCAGATTTCTCATCAGCTGTCACCTGACTGAAACCCAATTTTAGCATCTACTACATGTTAACTGTGTAATTCAAAATCAGATTTCATCACTATTGTCATCACAGACAGACTTTGTAGCAAAACAGAGTAACTGTGCTGGGCCTGAGACATCAGCCTCCACTCAAGGGCCAAACAAAACTGAGCTCAGGACTCAGCTGCACCCCATCCAACAAGAGATGCTGTCAGAGTAGATGATTCCAGTTCTCCTATTATAGGACACAACTAGTGTTTCATAGAAGCTTCCAGAATGACTATCAAAGAGGGCTCTGAGACAAATGCATTTAGACTAAACAATAGTTGCTCAGAATGCAAGCGTCATATTTGTGCAGAAAAATTCATCAAACACAAAGTAAAGAATACAAACTTAGTAAGCTGACCTAGCATCCGTTCATCTTCTCATCATTTAAAATTGCATTTTAAAATGCATCTTGTATTCAAGTTCATAATCAGTGACTTATCTTCAAATTATGGCATAACAAACATGGTTTTTGTTGAGAAGCCTAGCTTAAAAATAATATTTTATTGATAAGAGTGATAACCAATCAGGATCTCTCTCTTATTTTTTGTTTATCACAGGATGCATGCTCCTGGTCATGATGTGTGAAGTATCTACTTGCATTGACAACAGAACTCATGTTAGATAACCTATCAGTAGAACTTGTCTATGCATGTTAGGCAAGTTTCTGTGGGCTTCAGGCTTTTCAATCATAAGAAATGTGGATACTAAATAACTCATGGTTCTCAAAAGATTGTTGTAAAGATGAAATTAATCAATAAAAATACCTGAGATATAAGTAAATGATATAAAGACACTGGCTGGCACTGTTAAGTTGTTGGTAGAGATGATTCAACAGAGATGCATCAAGCAGAACCTCTACTGTGATGACCTCAAGTGGGTAGAGAGAGTCAAATGGAATCTTGATATTTCGTGTAAACCCTGCGTCTAAAGAGGAGCATGGCAATGCCCAAGGATGCCATCTAAACAAAGAGTATAGGTGTATGGAAGAAGTCCATGTTCTGGGAGAAAGTGGATGAGCAAGTTGGGGGACAACATCATGGCATAAAGGGAAGTCAAGGCACTGAGAATCCTGTATATTGGAAGGATGATCCTTATAGATATGGCCACATCGCCACCCTCCCTCAAGAGTATGACATCCTGTGTTGGTAGAATGACATCCAAATTCATCCCTACACTTAGAAATAGTTTATTATTTTTTTCAATCGTCATTTCTGGTTACTTGACTATTCTTAAAAGGAAGATTCATAGGGAACAGACTTCTCATCCTGGAGGAAGTTGCATGATATGGAGACACTGTTCATATATTTTTTTTTTGAGAATTGAACATGAAATAAGAACTGGCTGTTTTCTCTTTCACACTTCAATGATCCACTCTTAGTAGTGTGTTTTGAGTCTAGATGAGTCAATCAAGTGTCTTGTTGCCTCTGAGAACAGAGATCCCTTTACTAATCACTCCCAAAAAGTACACTTGAGGACAGACAGCCTTAGAGATAAGAATTTAAGTCCTGACCCACAGTGAAAAGTTTCAAGTATATTAGAAAGGCTAGTGATAAACCTTATTTGACTTTCATTTGGACTATTGAAAATCCAGGAAATACTGCTTTCATCCATGAGTGGCCCAGGTAATTCTCATTTTCTTTTATGACACACTTTCTAGCAGATATTTATTTTCTACTCTACAGAATAAAAGACATGTATAACATTTCTAAAATGGTCCTCGTGGGATCTTAAAGGAAAAGCACAGTGAGAATGAGACCATGTGTCTGTCCTTCCTGGCGTCCCTGATTCTACTTTGTTATAGAGAGAAAGGCCTCTGTCTGACTGGGTTCCGTACCCTTACATCCAAGAGCCTGCACTTGAAGTTCTACTGCCAAAAGCATCAGTGACAGACCCTGGGAATTTGGTTAATGTGTTCATAGTGGATTTAGGTTCTTGTCCAATTTCTGCTGGGTGCTGGAAACAAATCCTCCAAGAGCTTTAAAGAAGTGACTGGTAGCATTTTTTTGTTTGTCTCTCTGTCCATACTTAATTTAAAAATTAAAAAAAATACCTATTTATCTATTGGGGTATGTTTATACAGAGATATTACTAAAGCAAACTCTGAAAATAGTTCTTATTGGCAATAAACATATCTCCCATACGTAGCTATGATGCACAGAAATGAACAGTAAAGAAATGAACCACGATACCTGGTTGCCCTTCCTTTCATTTCCATAATCAGCCTAATGGGTTAATTTGTAGTGGTATTTGCTTCACCCATGACCTTGGGCTGTAGGGCCAGAAGGAGGTTAATAAACACAGACACAGCTTTGAAAAACAATAATGCCTCAGCTGAAGACTGCAGATAGCTCCTCTACTGATAAACGTACAATACATTCAAATTTCAAATAATTCCATATTTTTGTTTTGCTTGTGAGGGTAAGAAAAAGAGGGAGGAGGGAATGTATGTATGTATGCTGTGTGTGTGTGTGTGTGTGTGTGTGTGTGTGTGTGTGTGTGTGTGTGGTATGTATGCATGGATGTATGTGGTTGCACATACCTGTACATGAAGGCACAGAGACCAAAGGAGAAGCATAAATGGCCTGTTCTATCACTCCCCATCTTATTCCTTTGAGACAGAATCTGTCACTGAGCCTGGACGCAGAGATCCCCTGGCTCATTCTCTTTATAACCCTGCAATGGTTGGCATGTTTGGCCATGACCAGCTTTTTCATGTGTGAGCTATTATCCAAATCCAGGCTTTCAAGCTTTCAGAGAAAGCTCTCTACCCACCAAACTATTGTTCTTTCATACGCCATCAAGAATCATTTAAAATTGTGATTTTTCCCAATGTTAAATTTATTTTATTTTAAAACCATGATGTAAATTGAGCTAAATGTTAAGACCAAATAATTGTCTTAGTTAAGAATATAGTTGCCAAGTCTTCATTTGCATTTTGAAATGAAGCCATTATCTCAACAAAGAGGTCAAGTTAATTCTTGTCTGCATCCAGGCTTCAAGATAGATCAGATGTTTTGCGTAAGAATCATTCATGTTTTAGTGAAATTAATTAGCAAAATAATTTTAAGTCTTGTGTAACATTCTGTTTTCCATACTGATGAAACAATTAGTATCATTTTCATTAGTGCTCACTCTTTTGTGTAATCAATCAGCCTGGAAAGTAGATATGACCCTTTTTATAAAGTCCTTCACAGGCAGGCATGAGTTGCAAGGATTTTTACAAGGCATTATGATTTTTACTCCTTAGATTCCTAACAACTATTGTGAATTACATTTTGCTACAGCTAGGACAAAAATCTAGGAAGGAAAAAGCTTTAATTAAAAAAATCATCCAATGTAGACAATGATACCCTTGCCATGAACACTGTTAGTGAAATGGCTCTAAGCTTGATGCTATTAGGAGGTAGCAGAAGCCAATAGACTGTCTTCTGTCATTGAGGCATGTCCTTGAGGGCGATTATAAGACCAAAGACCCTGTTTGCTCTCTTTTGCCTGCCCAAGAGGTAGGTTTACTGTGCCACACCTTGCTTGTAATGATGTGGTATTATATCACATGTCCAAAGAAAGCAATAGGGGCATCTGATTACAGGCAAAATATTCCAAACCAGCTAAACTAAACCTTTTCTCTCTATAAGTTGATCATCTCATTCATGATGGTGACAGAAAGCTGTTGGACAAAAAGTTGGTATTAAAAGCAGGTTCTTGATATTTCTTTATATCTGCCAATCTGGAAAGCTTATAAAACTTGCTTGTTTCTGCTCTCCTGCCCCAAGTTTGAAAAAGTTTGCAGTGGTGAGCCAGAGAACCTCAAATGCTGAAAGCACATATTGAACAGGAGCCCTGAGGTCTAAGAAGATGAGAAGATGGATGGAAATGTGGATAGTAAAGGCTGTGCTGTTGATGTTTCTAATTTAAAAAATTAATTGGGAATTGGAGTAAAGGTCACCCTCATTTCACCATGGCAAGATATTTGAGTGTATCTTATCTATGCTCAGGTATTTTGTGGGAAGTTAAACTTAAAGGCAATGTGAATAAGTTATTTGACAAATGAAATTTCAAGGCAGAATGGCTGTCATACAGTGGCATGGATATTATTAGATGCATTTAGCCAGGTTTATAGTGATCACCGGACACAGCAGAAACAATAACAAAAATTACACCTGTCTAGAAAAGAAACTCTTACAAAGGTGCAGCCACAAATAAAAGGAAACCTGCAATGTTTGCCAGCAGAGTCAGAGTCTTTGGTTATAACAATGTCAAGTTGCATCCATTTTCCGGGAAGTGAGATAATTCCATTCTTCATGGATGAATAAAATTCTATTTTATAACCTACATTTTCTTTATCTGTTCATCTATTGATGAGCACAGTCTCTGGTTCCTCTGTGTGGCCACTGTGAATATCTCTGCAATGGCAATAGCTGGGTAAGTATTTGTGAGGAATGCTAACCAGAAGTAATATAATCAATTCAAAGTGTATCAAAGACCTTGAAGTTGACCTCAAACTCTGAAACAGAAGTAAATATAGAGGAAAATCTTCAAGGCACAGGAGCAGGCAAGGACTTTCTGAAAACGACTCTCACATCTCAGGAAATCACAGCAAGAATTGACAAATGAAAGTGAAAAGCTTCTCCACAACAATGGAAATAACTGAATGAAAACACAACTTACAGGAGGGAAGAAATACTCGCTAAGAGCTTATCTGACAGAGAATCAATACATACCAAACCAAACCTCAGAATTTAACTAAAACTAAAGACAGATGCAACACTATCCAAATAGTTCCATTAAACTATGGTCTTTTTTCTTCATTATGTACTCTCATTGGTAGAATGAAAAACAATGAAACAAAAAAATATAGATCTACACTGCTTTTATATTTACCTACTTTGCCTCTTCTACTGTTCCTGATGCTTTCTTGTGGGTTTGAGTTATGGCCAACCATTCCTTCATTGCAGACTGGATTTGAACAAAACCATGTGGTGGGCTGAATTTGAGTACTCCAAAGTGTCCAAATTGAAGTTATCACTCCAATTTTCACCACTGGTAACTGCGTTTGGAAATAGTGTTTAAGGAAGTGATACAGTCTTCGAAGTAAGCCCCAAGGCAATGTCACTGCTCCACTTAGATGATGTTTGGACATAGACTTGTGTGCACATGTAGGAAAGACAAGAGGGAAAAGGAGACTGACTCAGAATTCTTGAATACAGAACTGGGAATCCTAGAATATAGAACTGTCTACTGTTCAGGCTACATCACTGGTGGTACCTGTACTATGCAACCTTAGCAAATTCCTACAAGTAGAGATGGGAACACGGTTGTTGGTTACAAAAAGAAATGCACACAAGGAACATTGAAGGTCTGCTCTCTGACAACAATACAGGAAAAGTAAGAAGGGAGTTTATTTGACTCACACTTAGCAACATGAAGAATCAAATGTTGTACATTGCTGGTATGAGTAGACAGAGCATTGGGGAGCATGTACAATTGGCCCTTGAACATACTGACATCAGTTGATGAAGAGCTAGGAAAAGATACCTAGGATTATTTATTTCTGTTGCTATGGAGCTGAGACTATAGTAAAAACTATTAGTATTTCATTGTTAAAATGAGATGCCTGACAGAGTACTCATTGCTAGGGAAAGCATAGAGTACTCATTTCAACAACTGAAAGGAAGGATCTTGTCTTCTGATAATTTGGTCACTGTGTATCTATTTTCGAGTTTGTCTTATTGGGGTTCATTAGGCTTTTGGACATCTGGACTCATAATTTTCACCAAATGGAGGGATGTTTTGGCACTTATATTCAAATATCTTTTCTGCCTCTTTGTCCCTCCAGTGACTCTCTGTAAGTATGCATATATGCTCCCAGTTCAGTTATGTCAAGGGTTTGGTGCATCTGATGGTGCTCTGCAGGTCTCGGATTCTTCTGCTCAGCTTTCTCCACCCTCTTCTCCCTTGTTCAGGAGAACAGCCACAGCTGAGATAGCTTTGTTTCCTGGTCCCTGCATTACTGCTTCTCTAGCACCTGCTGCTCTCTTCTCACAAACTTTCACTTCACTTATTTATTTTTCAACTCCAGTGTTTATATTTGGGTGACTTGATAGTTTTTCTACTATCTGGTATTAGGCGGAGTATAATTCTACATTCCAGTTCTTCAGACGGGCTCACTCCTTAGCTGATTGAACGCATTCATAACATCTCATTAAAAGTATTTCTACTAGGTCCAAATCCAAGTTTCTTCTTTCAAAGTTCCTAATAACTGCTATTTTTTTCTGATGTGTGGTTCATTCCTTATTTCCTGCACAATTTTGTTGAAAAGGAGATATTTTTAAATTGCTAACTCTGGAAATCAGAAACTTCTCATTTTCTCCAACCAGGGCTTACTGTTTCTTTGTTTAGTGACTTTTCTGGATTAATTCTATCAAGTGAGCACTAGATGTTATATGAAGTTGCTGACAGCCACTCTACTAATAAATGACCATTGAGCGGATTTCAGTCATTATTTTTCTTGAATAAACACTTCTTAGGGTCTTTATAAGCATTATTCTAGATTTAATTTTCATAGTTGAAATTGACTACTGTGTTCTGGTGTTTTAGTTTGAACATGAGGAAGGCATAAAATCAACTCCCTCTGTCTCTGTCTGTGTTTTCCTTAGTGGATTAATTTACCTTTAAAATAAAGCCACAACTCTTAAAATACCTAAATTCATTCCTGTATATTATCTTATCTACTTTTCCATGAGTGAACACTGCATTTTCTAGTGTGTTCTCTTTGTTCCCTGGAACAAGGTAGAAATAGACACTTAACTTCACGATGATTCTGCCCCTAAGAGTAAATTACCCTCAACACATGCCTCCACTTAAGGATCTGCATCTGCTTTGCTTTGGGTGTTGTGTATTCTCCAAACTTTATCATTTGTGGAATCAATTAAGTAAAATATGTTATGTTTAGTTCCACAGTCTATTTATTGAGCATTGTTTCAACTTTATCATGTAACAATTATTACAAACAAAAGTCAGATTTTTGTTTTTAGCGAGCAATTGCTCTAATATCTTATATCCTTTATTTGATCTTTAAGATGATAATTTAACTCTAGAATCAAAAACCTTGCATTAATTTTCAGTGGTTTTTCATTTTCATTCTTCTTTATGGGTTCAGGTTTTGCAGTTCTTTATTAAAATGTGTATGTATTATTTCATTTTATTATGTTTTAGTTTTTATTATTTAGAGCAAATTTTAAATTTAAATATTTTGATCATATTCTTCCCCTTCTCAAAGTCCTTCCAGATCCTCCCTTCCTTCCTACACATCCAACTATATGTTCTTTCTTAACACAACAACAAAAACCCCTAAAATCAATAAAGCAAAATAAAACTATATTCAGAATGAAACACAAACAAGGAAAACATAGAACTGTACCCAATCAAAACACACACACACACACACACACACACACACACACACACACACACACACACACACACACACACACACACACACACACACACACACACACACATGAAACTGTGGAGTCCATTATATGTTGTTCAGCTACTCCTGAACATGAGGCATGTCCTGGAGTGAGTGATCTACCCAGTATATCCACTTTTTTGGAGAAGACTGATTTTCCCTCTCCAGTAGGTGTAAGTGACAGTTCAGTTGTTAACATTTACCATTCATTTACTTAATTTAAAAATATGATAAGATATATTACTTTGGAGTTGGATAAAACAAACCAACAAAAGGAAAAGAGCCCAAGAATCAGAGACCACTTATTCACACATTCAGGAATCCCATAAAAGGGATAAAATTTATCAAAGACATCTTGTCATATTTTCTTCTTCATAAAATTATGTTTATGACTAATTAGTCATGAAAATTGACCCCTCTAACTCAGATGTGGCCTGACAACCTTTAATTTGGTACCAGAATGGTTTCTACTGATAAATTATGGCAGGTATAACATGGGAAACCTAATCTACCAACCATATTTAATAATTATGTTACCACTCAATGTAGTAAAGTTTAAAAATCTAAACAGAAATCACCAAGTCTATAAAGATGTCAAACTAAATATATCTAATTAAGTCAAGGCACTTTTTTATTTTTATCATAAGTGGGTCCCTCTGGGTTTAATTAGTAAGTGACTATATGATTCATCCCAATTTATTTACTTTTAATTGAATGTGATCAAAGTATTTTTTTTTTACTTTTTTGATATTATAATATAATTATAGCATCACTCCCTTCTTTTTCCTTCTTTCAAGATTTCCAATATACCCCTCCTTCTCTTTTTCAAATTCATGGCCTCTTTTTCCACTAAGTTATTGTTATTGTATGTATATGTACATATTACTAAATATAACCTACTCAGTCTATATAAGGTTATTTGCATGTATATTTTCAGGGCTGACCATTTGGTATTGGATAACTATTTGGCATGCTCTTTCCGGGGGTGGGGGTGAGGTGGGGGGGTGGACGACTATTTTTCCTGTTCTTGGCATTCCTTAGTTCTTTGTACATGGTTGAGCCCTTGTGGGGTCTCCCTTTCCCAACTCCACCCAGGTTAGCAAGTATATTTTTGTTGCCCTCATTCAGTTTATGTTTGGAAAGTCATGTTGGTGAGATTTTATAGGTATTTTTTATGACATTCCTAGGAGACACAGTCTCACAGAAAACTCCCCGATCCTCTGGCTTGTACAATCTTTCTATTCCCTTCTTCCACAATGCTTCCTGAACCTTAGATAAGGGAGTGTTTTGCAGATGTATCTATGAGGACTGAGCTCTACAACTCTGCATTTTGATTGGTTATGGTTTTCTGTAACTGTCTCTATTGTAAAGAGATTTCCTTGATGAGAAGTGAAGACTCCACTTACCAGTGGGTATAAGGACAAATATTTAGATTGTTGTTAGGGATTATGCTGGCTTAGTACAGTAGTGGCTATAGGTTCTCCTTTATCATTTATGATGTCACTAGCACTGAGTATTTAGCGAGGTTTCCAGTAAAAGTCATGGTTTCCTTCTTGCTGAGTCAGTCTTAGGTCCAATTAGAGAGCTGTTGGTTGCTGCCAGGGTATGTGTACCACTACTGTACCTGTAGAGTTATTGTGGCATGCTGTATCTTGAATCAGGTTCTTCTAATACATTTTGGATGGAGGGTGAAGAAGCAGGTTGACAGCCATAGACAAAGAGCAGTTGTTGAGCTCCCTAGAAAATCCACAAGTTGCTGGGAGTTTATTCTGAGATGAGAGTATATGTATCATTGAAGACATCTTAGAGAGATGATTAGGATTTAATGTGAAGATGTTACAAGTCACTGAAGTAGAAGGTGCTACAGGCAGACACCCAAGGTGAGTGTATTTCCTGGTGTACAGACATAGGGAAGGGAGAATTCATAGAATGATCATTCTAGGTCATTGAGGCTCAGGTATGATAAGTGTTTTCAGAAATCATGAAAGATTTATCTCTTGCACTTTAGAATCTCATCTTAGGTGACAGGAGCTATCTTATAATGTACTTGTGATAGTTGGGTTGTCAACTTGGCACACTCTGGAATCACTTGGGGAGAGAATTTCAATGAGGGGTTATCTAGATGAGCTTTGATTGTTTGACTGAGGTGGAAAGACTCATCACTGGTGGTTGCACTATTCCCTGCTTTTGAATCCTGACTTGTACAGAACAGAGGAAGTGAGCCAGGCAGCAGGCATGTCTATACTTACTCTCTCCCTGCTCTCTCCCTGGATGTGATGTTGTCCAGTTTTGTTTTTCTCATTTTCAGATCTTTGCCTTGACTTTCCCACAAGCAAGGACTATAGCCTGAAACTAATATAAACACTTCCTTTCTTGATTTGTCCTTACCAGGAAACTTCCTCACAGCAAGAGGACAGGAAGCAGGACAGCACTCACATATGTGGGGGAAACCTCTTTGATCATCTTCATTTCACGAGTTTATCCTAACAAGTACTGCTACATGGAAAGCAAATGCCTCATTATGTTGATAGGTGTTCTTAATGGGAACACTTCTGAGAGCTTAATTACTGATCCTCTCATAAGTAATTAAAATTGTTTTCATTTTTAGCTCATGGAATATTTTTGCCATGTAGCTTTGGTTGATCGAAGTATAGTGAGATCTTATATGTGAGGTTTTGCCTATATTTTCTCTTTTTCAGTTAAGCCATCTCTCTCCACTTGGTGGCTGTTATTAAGGTCAAAATTTGTGCTCAGGTTTTATTAAGGTCAAAACTTGACCATTGCCTTAATGTAGCCAATGGTTGATTTCAGTGATAGACAATGTTCTGTGACACAGCCTTGTGACTAATGTGTCCCTCACTTGCAACATTCACGTTCTACTAAATAATAAATTAGATCAGTAAAATAAAGGAAGGGTTCAAAGTAAATGAATCTGTCTCAGGTGAGGAGATCCTTTCTGCAAAACAGGGTGGGGGGGGGCTTATTGTAGTGAAGATGCAGACAGAGGGTGATGCAATGAAAGGGTTGGCTTGTAAGTGCCCAGTCACAGGGTTTTTTACTTTATAGTTATTTAGGCAGGGAAGAGCCAGGTACATGGAAACAGGATGAGCCAGCATTGTGATTGCTCTGAAAAGTCCTTTAGTAAAGAATTGTACTGTGTTTCAAAAGCTGGAAGGTGGAGAGAGGGAAGCCTGGCTCAAATTTGATTAGGTTAGTAGACATTCTGTTCTGCTCTGTCAGTGTGAATGGCAAGTTGAGCTTATCAGTGTGAGCAGAGGAATGGGAATAAGTCTGGTCTTAAGTAAACACATGTTTTATCCAGCATCTTCTCTGACTCTTATGGAGTAATATATCATTTATCTGATATGCACTGGAACAGAGATGATGAGATCTCTATATCCCTGCATCCCAAGGGACCCAGCTCAGGTAAAATTGTATGTATTGTTCTATACCATTCATGGTTAAGGCAACACTGGCAGATGTGCAGTGTGATATGAGAACAAACAAGAACCTGGGGCGGGGGGAGGGCAGTGAAAGCAAATTCTCATTCTAAGAATGATTAGGAGTTGAAGGGGCAGACAGATCAGTAAAACAAAGGGCAAAAGGGAAGCAGGATGATCAGAAGTTCTAGGTTATTCTCAGCTACATAATGAGCTATAGGAGACCCTAGTCAAAATAGAAATCAAAAGTGAAACAGGCAAGCTATATATCTTACCTTTAAATGTCAACTTGACACAGTCTACAGTCATCTGAGAAGAGAGTTTAAATTTAGTGATTGTCTGGGTCAGACTGGACTCTGGGTGTGTCTGTGGAGGGTTGTCTTAAGTATCAATTGATGTAGGAGCCCCTCACCCGCTGTGGGCAGCACTATTTTCTGTGGAGGTGGTCCTGAGCTGAATCAGAAAGACAACTAAGCACGAGCCTGCAAGAGAGTCAGAAAGCAGCATCTTCCACAGTTTCTGCTGTACTCTTGGCTGTACTTTTCCATGATTGGTCCTAATGATGCTCGGAATAGCAAGTGGGCCTGACCTTCCTGTTTCTGCTTGGGTTCCTTTCCTGACTTCCCTCTGTGGTGGACTATAATCCACACACTGAAATAAAACCTCTCCTCCTCTAGGTTGCTCTTGGTGTCTGTCACAGCAATAGAATGGGACTAAGTCACAATGTATGACATATAGCACTGACAAGGTGGCCTGGTGGATAAAGACACTTGTCTCTAAGTCTAAAAATGAAGACACTTAAATAACATCCCTCACAGGTTCATGGGCTTGTATGATTGTATTTTTACTTTGGGGTGGGGGCAAGGCTTCACTTAGCTGGAGGACCACGCAATGAGGGAGAGGTTGATGTTTATTAGAATGGTCCAACCAATGGCAAGACACTGAGATATGACTGGAACTCAAAAGCATCATTCTGTAGGTATCATGTAGAAGGAAGAAATTAGACATACAGTCAGGCCATATGCCCTGAGTTGAGGGGAGGTAGCAGGGAACCCATAACCTGTGAGATTCTGAATCTGGAAGAGATGCATGATGGGAGAAAGAATGAGCTTGCGTCCACATATATCAGGCCTAGCAAGTTAAATACCAATCTTTTCGTGACCATAGATCTATCTTCTTAATACCTCTTTGAAGTAAATATTTCCTGCCTTGATCAGATTTAACTTAACCTGAGGTCACACATTGCCATGGATAATGATGTTTAAGATTTGTGCAGAATGTTTGATGTGTATCAACTCATCCAGTTCTCTCTGCAGGCTTTGGAGCTAAGTCCTGCCAGTAGGCACAGTTATTTAAAGAGAAGGAAATAGAAGCAAGGGAGTTTCATAATTTCCTCCAGGTTTCCAAGAGAGGATGGTCATCATGTGACATACTCAGGCAACACAGCTTGCATCTGGGCTTCTCCCCACCACATGACATTGCCCTGCTCATGCAGGACACACCAAACTGACCAACATCAGAGGGGGGATGGGAGATCCAGGGGTGTGGTTCAGCCTGAAGAACAAGTTCAGACTGCATCTCTAGCCTGAGGCTCTTTCCCACAGTCTATGTCTCAAATACACTTAGTAGAGCAGATGAGTGCCTTTATGAATGCAAACAATTGCATATGGACTAATAAATTATCAGTTCTCTAAAGGGGGCACAGCAAGACTATGAAAAGAGGGATGTGGCCAGAAAGATAGTTTGTTTGTATTTTCACAATCTTGTTCATCTTGGCTGGCCTCAAGCCCTGAATTGGAAGGCAGCTTTGCTGTTTGACTCACCTGCTACTGATAAAGGGGCCAAGAAGACAGATGAGTCTATCTCAGACACTCAGAGTGTCTTTAGAGTAGCATATCAGCACAGATATATGTTATCTGCACTCAGTTTCAGCAAATCATCCTTTAAAAAAAAAATCCATGGCAGTATTTCATCTGAAGATAAAGAGTCTTGCAGTACTTTTTCTACTTGCATTTTTAATAGGCATTGTTAAGTTTTTAAAGGGCAGCTACCTCAGGAACACCAAATGAAACCCATCACTGTCAGTCAACTCACTGAGTGCCTGACTCATAGGCCTACTTGGAAATGGACGGGGGAGGCATTGATTATTTTTCCTTTTCTTTTTCTTTTTGTGAGTCTCTTACTTGTGAAGAATGCTTCCACTTGGACCAAGGATTCTGTTGCATTGATTATCATGTCATAGAAACTCTGAGGAAGTAGGAAATGTGATTCTACTCCAAACTTTAAGATCTGCATCTAAGAACCTTGGGTCTCTCTTTCCTGCCTGCATCTACTTTTTATTTATCTCTGTGCAAAAAGAATAGTTAGTGATGACTTTATTTTGTTAAAGGTTTTGCTTAGTCAATATAAGGCCCATGATTAGAGGAAGTTTACATTTTGTTGACTAACTTCTTTGTCCCTTGATTCTCATATACTTCCTATTTATTTGAGCAATTTCCTATGAATACCTCCTATATGCATGAAGCTAGATTTTATGCTCTTAAATATATCTATGTCATGGGAACATAAATAAGGAATTTTTGCATGATTTGAAATAAATGATAACAATAAAACTGTGTATATGTCAGTATGTAATATTCTGCTTAATAATTTGTTTTTGATGCAAACTATATATATATATATATATATATATAAACAAACTTTTTTAGATATATCATGCATTCTTACATATAATTTTATGAATGTATAAATTATAACACCTCCTATAGAGTTTTATAAATTAATAAATCTTATTTTTATACATGTTTATATATATTTTATTTCAGACATGTCAACACAGGCATCCTCCTGCCTCTTGAGTGCTGGAATAACCATGTGCCTTCTGTGCCTGTCTGCCACAGTATTGTTTTGTAGGTAGCATTAAATTAAACAGGTGCATTTGCTGCAGTTACAAAGTATAAGAAGAATTTAGTAAGAACTGTAGCTGAACTGAGATGCTAAGCTGGAAGGGGCTCAGGTACAGTGGTGCATGACAATGCCAATCATTATGAAATCGCTGACTTGGAGTCTACTCAAGAAGTCCACTTTTAAGACAAGCATTTGGCCCTCCTCTCACAGGCTGTTATAGAGGGAGTTACTTGAAGTAGTGATTTCATTTGCTATGTCCACAGGGTGGTTCAGTATTGATCGTAAATGAAAAGATAGAGTTCCAATGGCCAAAGGGAATGGTCATAAATGCATACAATTCAGCATTGAAAATACAGAGCAGCCGTCTCCTTGCAACACCAACTGTACACAGGGATGAGAGAGGGTGCAATGGAAATGCTTACCTCTCCAGCCTGTGTCAGAAACTGTCCTTTGTAAAGCCTAGAAAGGAAGTTCAGTTTTAGTGTGCACACTGTGAGAGAAAGCCAGGACCAAGCTCTTCTATGTGAAAGGACACAGACCCAGTCTCTCCCTACAGCTGAGAGCACACATACACTTGTCATTTTTATCATCAGCAGATGGATTTCTACAGAGTTTAGCATTTTCATTTCCCTCTGGTTACATTTTATAGATAAACTGTTGAGAGATTCTTTCCTCCAAGCAAGGATTCATGAACAACCTACATATTATATCTCAGATATCTTTATGAACTCTTAAATTGAATTTCAGCTTTTGGGGCATACATATTTTCCATTCTCTTTGAGTCTGAGTGAGTGAAATGCATAAGATAGAAAGGCATTGTAAGGATTTACCTACATTAAAGTTTTCAAAAACTAAAGTTTTCTTTTGAATGTGGATGGATAAGATAAAACCTCACATTTTAAGTGTCCTGTTAAACCTTTTAACGTAAGTTGAATTCTTTCCTAAGATGCTGAGGCATCTTCTGCCTGTGTGGGTTCAGGTACTTCCTCTGAGTATTGTGTTGGGTGAATAATATTTTCACCCTCTCACAGTCTTTGTCTTTCATTTTAGAATCACTGACATTTGGTGTAAGATATATGTGTCCATGCATCTCATTGTAGAATTGAAACCTGTCAAGTTAACATTTTTATCCTCTGTAGTGTTGGTCATGAATCAAAAGCATGGTGCGCACCTGGTAAATATGAATTTAATGCAAATAAATGAATGTTAGAGACAGATATGTTAAACAAAGGTAGTTGTCAGATGCATGGATGATGTTTGGCTTTCATAAATGAAATAATATATTATAATGATCAGCCTGGATATTTTATGTCAGAAAACCGTGAAAACAATAACAATGCAAGAAAATGAGGCTATCAATCTGAGAGTGGGAGGGAGGGCATGGGAAGGGTCATTGGGAAAGGAAATAAGAAGGGCTGGAGCGAGGAAAGGGAAGGAGGGAGTGCTGTAGTTATATTTTAATTAAAAATGTAAAGAATATCAAAAGTTAAGTTTTGAAGAACTTAGAGACAGTACTTTTCAAAACTAGTTTTAGATATAACAGTCTGTGTCAAAGGCGCCACTCCTTTGTGTGTCTGTGTATCTAGGTAAGCCAAATAGAAGCTCAGAAGCATGAGTAAGTCAGTGGCTCAGACGTAAGCCACCATGCACCTGTTCACTAATGTGATGCAGCCTCAGAAATGCAGTGTTAAATGACTTTGCCATGGTGCTAATATTACAGAATGGCGTACACAAACCTAGAGGGTCTAGCTTCCTACATACCTAATTTAAGTTTTTTGCTATTTTTCACTTTATTTTTCATTATTATTATTATTATTATTATTTTTTTAAGAAATCGGACAAACCATTATCATGGGCCTAAAAAGGACCAAAATTGCAATATCATTGCTGTCCACCTTCATGTCTTATCCCACTGTGAGATCTTCACAGGGCCTGCATGAGGCTTTTGTACAGTTAACTATAAAGAAATATATGTGTCTAAGACAGTGATGGAACTTACTGTATAATAAGTACGTAGCTGATAGCATAATAGGTTGTCATTATCAGCAGTGTGAGCTGTGCCTCTCATGAGTTGTAGTCTCAGGAGTCTGGCAGATGGGGCGGGGGTTCAGCCTCAGCACAGACATGAGTCACATGCAGCACTCTGATGATAGGGTATCTTCAGTGTCACTAAGAGGGATTTCTCACCTTCACGGTAGTCTTAAAACTTCCATTAGGAAAAGATAAAATAGCAGGAAGCAGCTAAGCTCTATTACATTGATGAGATTTTTGTTGGGCAGAAGTTGTAAAGCCTCCATCAAGATTGGGAAGCCTCACCAGGCGGCGGTGGTGGCGCACGCCTTTAATCCCAGCACTCGGGAGGCAGAGCCAGGCGGATCTCTGTGAGTTTGAAGCTAGCCTGGTCTACAGAGAGAGATCCAGGACAAGCACCAAAGCTACACAGAGAAACTCCGACTCGAAAAACAAAACAAAACAAAATTGAAAATCCTCTTGATTCAAGGAGCTTTCTACACCCTCAGAAAGAAATTTGCGTCTGTTGTCTGCAGCATCTGACTTCATTCTCTGGGAGTTTTATTCTGAAATATTATGTTCTCAGTCTGGAATATGACTAGAGCTCAAGTCCTTCATTCCCTCTGGAATTTTACTGCTTTTATAAAATCCTTTTCTTGGTTATTAATTTGGAAGATCCTGAAAGCTGTTTTAAGACCAGACAATGAAAATGTTTCCATTTAAGGCCAAGGGTGTTTCCTAGTATGATGTGATTCCTTCAAAATCAATGTTGTTGATGGAGGCTTGGCATGAAATCCTAAGTTCAAGGTTAGCCTACAGAACAGGTTCCAGGTCAGTCTGGTCTACCTTGGGAAACCCGTCTCAAAACAAGCAAATAAACAAACAAAAAAGAACTAAGACCACCATCAACAACAATAACAAAAATTAACAACAAATCCAACATTGCTTCCATGTGTTGTTCCTGGAAATCCTGTATCCATTAAATGTCTCCAGAGTTGTTCCCAGGTGTGGCTGGCTCTCTAACCTCAGATAGTTTTGAGCTTTCTAACTCCCATGCATTTTACCATAGATTCATTGGCAACCATGTTGAAGGCATTTGAGATGATGGGTGAGATTTTCTTATTTCACGGCTGTCACTTGTTTCATTGAAAAGCCTTGCTAATCTTTGAGGCTTGTCTTTTGTGACTCGAACTATAGACCCAGTTGGTTTCCCAGTCTTGGGAGACATGACATACGATCTCCTAATGCTTTGTATTCTATACAAGCATTGCTTGCAAATCTTTTTACTGAAGCTTGGAAATATGTTTGCCTTGTAATGCCTTGCAAAAGGCAGCTAAGCAAGTCCCTCAAAATAACCCCTCTCTGTTCCCAGCACACATGAGAAGTACTTATCCAAGGACCAGCAGGCACCGGTGTGACCACGTGTACTGGTGCTGTGTAAGCTCTTCAGGTTTATGGTCTGTGTTTGGTGCATTCTGATAAAAGATGCTTGCCACCTTCAGCTCTCCAGTGGTGGACCCCTTAACTACAAAACCTTGGCCATATGCATATTGACACTTCCGTTACTGAAGAATTGTATATTGCAGTGTGAGAACTTAGTATATTTTTGATAAAGTAATCATCTAAAGAACTAGCCCTTTTATAGGTTGATGGAGCACTACTAAGCTTTTATTTACACTTACCTATTCAGAATCTTTTGTTTCAACTCTAAAATAAAGAGGCTGGTGGGTCAACTTCCAGCTGATGTTCTAAATTTCTAATGATCCATTCTTGTTCTCTTCAGACAACTTACACATGGACCAGGATTCATCAGTGTGAAGCAAACATGACACGGTCTCTCTCTCTCTCTCTCTCTCTCTCTCTCTCTCTCTCTTTCTCTCTCTCCCTCACTTCCTCCCTTCCTCCCTTCCTTTCTTTCTTTGCTCTGTTACTTTCCCATAGCCAAGTCTGCAAAGGCCTTACAAAGAGGATAACTAATGCCTCACCCATGCTTTATGGACTCATTAAAGTTATAAATGTAGCTTTATTACCAAGTTAGTACATTTTACCTTGTGGTGTGGCTTGACAGTGATTGGTACCAAATGCTATAAAGGCAGTTCAGCTTAGTGAAGATCAAGTACAGAACCTAGCAGAAAATGAGCCCCTGGGTTGCATATTAGAAAATAAATGAGATTCTCTTAGAGTAGGAACATGGAGAAGATCATTAGGGGCCAAAACACAAGGTGCAGAAAGGATTTGGAGTTACATAAATGCTCACTTGTTATCTACCCATGGTGGGGAAGGTACTATTTTTATGTAAGATAAGATGAATGAGATAACACACAACTAGTTTCACTTCTTGTTTGAGAGAAAGTGTTTCTGACTTTGAAATTCCTTTGCTATTGAAAAACTTTATTGTCCTGCTTTTATTTAATTTTCCCTGTGATTTCTTATTTTATCTTTAGTGATGATTATGTTATAGTTCATGAAGTTCTATAGGCAAGAACTTTTATGCAAACCTTTCATGCCCTGTGATTTAATTTCTTTTCATGTGAGGCGTAGAAATGTTCCAAGATTTACAACTATGGTACTAATAATGTACAGGAGCAGGGGACGGCTCAGTCAAGAGAGTGCCTGCTACACAACCATGAGAACCTTGCTGGCACCCATCTGAAAACTGGGTATAGATGGAAAGCATACCTTATAATCCCAGCATTGGGGCAGTAGAGACATAGAACTCACCAGCCAGCCAGTCTAGCTGAATTGGTCAGCTCTTGATTCATTCGGAGACCCTGTCTAAAATATTAAATGGAGCATGATTGGAGAAGACAGCCAACAATTGGACTGTACAGGCATGTGCACCCTCACACACACATAAGCATGCATATGCACACTCACAATCACACATTCATGCAGACAAACTAATGCACAGTATTGCATTGTCTCCAGCTTTGTGCATACATGTACATATGCACACAAGTATGTAGAAGCTCAAGATCAAATACTAGTGTAGTTCCTCAGGGACAATTACTGCTTACCTTGTTTTTGAGACAATGTCTGTAAGTTGGACCTTGATGAGGCTAGATTGGCTGGGTGAGCAAGTGTGTTGATGTGCTTATCTCCACTGCCCCCAGGAAAGCAAAATTTTAATGTGTGTTCTGGGAATCAACTCAGTTCTGTGTGCCTCTGAGGCAAACACCACACTAACTGAATTGCTTCTGAAGCTCCAAATTCAACTTCCATGTTTTATTTTCCTCCCTAAATAATTTACTCTTCTTCTACTAGAGAAAAGGGAATAGATAATAAGTTTTCACAACTTTGAGCAAGAACAACGGAAGAATTTCATCACGGAGCCCCACTGAAGAAGAGCATGAACACCAGAGATGACGCTAGAGTGAGGATAGGGATGATATTTGAAAACTGATGCTCAGTATCAGGGCCCAAGCAAGAATTTGCTAATGGGGAAGCCAAGTCCTCATGCTGGCTGCCAATGGCCATGGTTGAAGAATTACAAAAAAGGTTCCCCATACCACGGATGAATCTTCTGCAGGCCTCTTGGCCTATTTCACTTGTCAGGTGTTGCAATAGTCTGATGTTTAGAATTGTTTCCCATGCCTAATTCCAGAATCCAACCTTGAGTCAAATTACCGTTAAACATCAGAAGGTATTTGGCTATCTCAGTGCCTGAACACTTAGGAAAAAAGCCTATTCTGTTGGCAAGATCCAGATGGGGAGTTCACTGACTCCAAGGCTTATGAAGATACATGGGACTCCACTTTCAGAGACAGGAGCAAAGAAACTAAATGCCTTTGTGTCTTTGGTTTTTGTCTGGTTTGGTGTTTGTCTTGTAACTTCGAGCCAAATTATGCTGGGTAGAGGACAATATGTAAAACACTGGATTTTTCAAAATTTATTGTATTTCATTATTTTATATGTATCAGGTTTTGCCTGGGCAGAAGGCATTAGTTTGTCTGGAATTGAAGTTACAGATGGTTATGAGTCACCATGTGGATGCTGGGAATAAACCTAGAGCCTTCTGGAAGAATAGCCAGTGCTCTTAACTACTGAGCCACCTCTCCATACCTCTCCCCCAAAAGTTGGAGTGTGTAAAAATCAAAAAAAGCAAAGAACAACATCTATACTTGATTTTTTTTTTCTGTTCTAGAGAAATCGGTCTTTGGACAGCCTCTAATATTATTCTCCACTTTGTCTAATGCAATTTTCTTACTCACTTGACATTTAAGGGTTCCTAGAACTGCTTTCAATATTCATCTGCTCAGCATCTTCCTCCCCTCCCCTCCCCTTTAGTCCTCCCCACCTCTCCCCCCTCTTCCCCTCCCCTTCTCTCCTCTCTCATCTCCTACCACCTCTCTCATAAATAATAGCTCTGATAATGTTCAGATCTTCCTTGCCTCCAATGCTTTGTGACTGGTTAGTGACAGATACTTGTGGATTCTTTCTGACATCCTGGTATGTGTGGATAAGCTCTTGTCTTCAGGTTTTGCAGCCAGTTCCTTATGGTTGAGACAATTTCAATGACCCAATGCAACTCATTTCTTTAATCATAACCACCTATACCTAGAGTATACTGAAGAAACCACAACTTATCTATCTTTTTAGTAACATTTGGCTTTGTAGGAAAGGGAACATTAACTAACTAGTTTCTGATGAGCTTTTAGCAAGCTTACTACTTCAACTGAATCCCTGCTTGGTATCTTACATACATATCAATTACAGAGGAGAAATAGGGTAGCACCAGTTAAATAAAACATATATACATAATATATTGTATGTGTAGACATACATATAAGCTCGTATAAAACTTGTAAATATATAATTTAATTTAAAAATATATTGATGCACATTTATTGTACACTGTAATTGGTTTCATAAAGATACATGTACTTTAGCCCAATTCAGCCCTTATACTTTCCTCTTTCTCTTCCTTCAGTCTTGCTTCTACTTTTATGATATATACATATATATATGTATATATCATATAAACATGTTATATATATGATTTTCTATACTTATAGAATATTGACTCTGTAATTGGAGAACCCAATGTAGCATGCAATATTTATAATTTCTGAGTCTGGCAAATTTTGTTTAATGTGACAATATTCAATGTTTTTTCCTGCAAACAACATAATCTCATTGTTATAACTGAAAAAATCATATATATATGTGTGTGTGTGTGTGTGTGTGTTTGTGTGTGTGTTTGTGTGTGTGTTTGTGTGTGTGTGTGTGTGTGTGTGTGTATGTATGTATAATTATTGCAGCAGTATACTGTAGAATCAGCCAAGTATCCACTTGTCATTGTGAGCACATTGGCTAATTCTATAGCTTGGTTGTTGTGCCTACTGCTGCAATAATAATGGATGTTCAAGTATTTTGGCAATATACTGACCTGTGTTCTTTGAGTATATGCTCAGGAGTGATATAGCTGACTCACATGATAATTCTTCTTTTAGATTTGAGAATAATTTCCATAATAGCTAGGTGTTACCAGCAGCGTATAGGGTCTGGAAAAAAAACAAAAACAAAAACACGTTTTAGATGTTTCTTGGACACTTGTGTTTTGTCTTTTGACAAGTGTTGGTTTCATTGACCCATTAATTTAGTAGGATGCTTGTTTATTTGTTACTTAATATTCTGAGACTTTTTGTTCTCCAGACACTGTTATTGGGAGAGTATCTTTCTCCCACTTTGTAGGTTGTGTAGCACAAAAGCCTCTAGTTTCTGGTCTTCATGCCTTATATATCTTTCTGCTTTCTGCCATCACTCCCTGGGATTAAAGGCTCACTTCTTGGGATTAAAGGTGTGTGTCACCATGCCTGGCTGTTTCCAATGTGGCCTTGAACTTACAGAGATCCAGAGGGATTTCTGCCTTTGGAGTGCTAGGATCACATGGGTGTGTGTGTGTGTGTGTGTGTGTGTGTGTGTGTGTGTGTGTGTGACCATTTTCTAGCTTGTGTACCTAGTGGCTGTTCTGTTCTTTGACCCCAAATAAATGTATTAGGGTGCACAATATTTTGGGGAACACAATACCACCACATTTCCCCCTTTTTTTGTCTAAAATAAAAAAACTTATAACTAATACAAGAAAAACTATCCAATAACTATATACAATATATACAGTCAAGAATTTCATTAACAATGTCTAGTCCATTAACATTTGACAGATTTAGACAAAAAAACTCCATTTTATACATATATATATATATATATATATATATATATATATATATATATATATATTAACAATGTCCAGTCCAGTAACATTTGATAAATTCAAATCATTACTTATCCTATTTAAAACAAGTAGTTCCTTTTTAAAAGTAGATTCAAAAATTGACCTTTTATCTTATCATATTCATATTTTCTCTTTTTTCTTTTCCTAATTGATTCAGTAATCTTCCTTTTTGTCATTTTTTATCTCCCCTTTTTCTTTCTAGAGTAGATTCAGTGATCTACCCATTTATCCTACTATTCTTTATCTTTTTTCTCAGAGTAGAGTCAATGATCTACCTCATATCTATATTCTCTTCTTTCTTTTTCTTTTTTAAAACAAAACCTCTGAATCTAATCTCCATGTTCAGCTTTTTTTCTGACCATTAACAGTTAACAACTTCTAACCAATCATTGTAAACAATGACAATATCCATAACTCATTAAACGACCAAAACTTCCCATCCCACCTCTTGGGAATGTGGGCATTGTTTTCTTAAAATTACTTCCTGCTTTCTGGGGGTGAAAATATCTTTAGGGAATCCTGAAAAGAAAATTTTTGGGTTAATTGTCAAGTCCTGTATCATTTGTCCAGTCGATGCATAATAAGAAGGTGCAGGGCTTGTTTCAAGTCCTTGTTCAGGTAGTCTGTCAGGCTGGATCATCTCAGCTAGTCATCTCGAAATTGTCCTGACCAGTTTGTAGTCCAAAGCCAATCTTTCCGTGGTGTTAATCAGCTTAATGGCTCTACCCTAGTCCATGTGGAATCATCATTATTGGATCTCGTCACCTTTGTGAAGATTTCAAAGTCACTGTTAGTCATGGTCATAGTTCCCTGCAGACTTTTTCATTTTTTGGCCTCCTCTGCAGTTTGGAGCAATCACAGTCTGATAAATGGTTGTCTCTCAGAACCATGAGTATTCTTCCCTGGAAGAGGATATCTTCACAGCAACTTCTCCCCATGATTTGTCTTGCCAAAATTTTCCAAACTAACCTTTGCCAACGCTTTCTTGGAACACGATGGTCCTGGAAATTCTCTGAACAAGCAGCAGTAAAACCTTTGTCCCAGGTAGCAGCATCACTGCAGTCACCAACACGATGAGAAGAACCAGGCAACTCAGAGCAGCAGCCGCTGCCTCCTTGGTTCCATTGCCACCCTTTGTGTCTGGGCCTGGGCCATAGTTTCTCCTTACCAAGCCTCCCAGGCTGGCCTCAAACTCAAGATCTTCCTGCCTCTCCCTCCTTCATTCAGCAAATCCTACCAGTGTGCTCCACCACGTGCTTGAGCTGAGGCCTGCAATACCACAGGCAACTAGCTTTTGCGTGAATTCATACCATGAATGTTGGGCGCCAGATGTAGCATGAAACTTAGACAGTCTTATTAATAAAAACAAATCTGAGGCCAGGTACTGGGGTCAACGCTGGAAGATCAGAAAAGCAGAACAAACCACAGCTACCTCACCTTGCCAATTCCTCAGCTGATCCTGTTTCCTTACACTGGAAGCTTCTGAGTCCTCATCCAGATGGATCTCAGCTGAACTGCTGCTAAAAGCTTACAAGCTTAACTAGCCAAAAGCGTCTAGTTTCTGGTCTTCATGCCTTATATATCTTTCTGCTTTCTGTCCTCACTCCCTGGGATTAAAGGCTCACTTCTTGGGATTAAAGGCATGTGCCACCATGCCTGGCTGTTTCCAATGTGGCCTTGAACTCACAGAGATCCAGAGAGATTTGTGTCTCTGGAATGCTAGGATTAAAGGTGTGAGTGTGACCATTTTCTAACCTCTGTATCTAGTGGCTGTTCTGTTCTCTGACCCCAGATAAATTTATTAGGGTGCACAATATTTTGGGGAACACAATACCACCACAAGGTTGTCTCTCTGATTGTTTTTTTTTTTCCTTTGCTATGCAGCAGCTTTAAAATTTCCTGCAATCTCATTTGTCAATTGTTGGTTGTATTTCCTGTGCTATTTAAAAATCTTAATCTGTCAAGTCTATGAGTTATGCACAGGCTAACTTGTACCCACTTGCTTGTGATTCTTTTTGTTTTGTTTTTCGAGACAGGGTTTCTCTGTGTAGCTTTGCGCCATTTTCCTGGAACTCACTTTGTAGCCCAGGCTGGCCTCTAACTCACAGAGATCTGCCTGGCTCTGCCTCCCTAATGCTGGGATTAAAGGCGTGCGCCACCACCGCCTGGCTTGCTTGTGATTCTAATCACTGCCCTTAAACACTTGAATACAATGAATTCATGTTTTCAGTTGCTTTTTATAGTCTAAATTTATCAGTCAAATAGACAAGCTGGTATCTCTTTCTGAGCAACAAGTACCTAAATTGTTAATGTGTTATAACGTGTTCTTTAGAAGTTATATTTTAAGTCTAGCTCATTTATGACAATTCTTAAAGACGGAGACAAAGAAATTTAAACCAATTTTCTAATGTGAAGGGGAAAAAAAAGAAACAGAAGTTTAAGATTAAACTGTTTGGGAGGCAAAGAAAACACAAACCAGTTTCACTTGTGAAGAACAAGAAAAATGGGCATTCAATTGCAGAAGTTTTAGGGTTAGATTGCAAGGGTGAATCCAGGAAGATTGACACTCAAGCTGGCACAAATAGCAATAGCAAAGAAAAAATATGTGCAGTTTGACAAGGAAAAAGACAAATCATGACAAGAGAACAGAAGGGGGGTTTTGTGATCCATGTCTATTTAAATGAAATTAAGAAAATGATAGGATATTTCAAAACTGCATCCTTCTGACTTCATAAACACACCGTGCATAATTCAATTGTATCATTAACGTTTTAATTTGAATATGCTCATGATAGCCAATGACAAGGTTATGTTAATTCTTTTGTTGTCAGTGTGTGATCAAAATGTGTGGGAATAGCAAAAGTTCTTAGAGGTGGTTTGTTGATATTTCCATTTTCCCTGGAATGCCCCAATTTCCCTCTATCTGCATGTGTCCTCACCCAAAACTTTCCCAAAAGGATTATTTATCAAAGAAGTAAAGGGAGAAATGAGATCTTGTCTTATTGCTACCTCAGCAAGTTCCGCACGCCTCCCAGTAGCTGTATAGGTGCAGCTTGTACAGGAAACTGGAATCGGTTTTCAGTGATTCATTCTGTTCCAGCACAAAGATAAATTATCTGGCTCAGCTACTTGATTGTAGATTAGCACCCAGTTGCAAGCTTACAAGTTGTGCAATTCATAAGGAGTCTGTGTGTGCCCTCTGTACCTGGAGAGATGACATCTGTCTTATTGCCTACTTACAGGCATTGCATAGAAAACAATGGGTCTTTTGTTTTCTTTTGTTTGTTCTGATGCTGACTTTAGAAGGTCAATCATCCATCAACACACTTGTAAAATGTAAGTCGAGTTTTATAAGCACAGAAGGAGTATACAAGCCTCATCTCTATGGGCTAATGATTGTTACCAGAAGGGGAGAGTCAGCATTCTTTCACCAGAAGGAAACGAGAAAACTGAGTTTGAGCATCCTAAGGGGAGGGAAGTGGCATGAACCAAGACATGAGAATAAAAGTGATGCATCTAGGGGGTGATTTTTAGGTTAGATTCCCTGAAGAGCCACCACTGAGCTGGGGAAGATGATGACCGGCCTGGTAGGAAACTGACCGCAGAGGACCCAGAAAGGGCTAGAATCTCCCAAGCATCCTTCCTGCTCATTTGATCTTGATATCCCTTGCAGTGCATCACATCTTCAGTTGAAAATAAAACCACATTCCTTGCACATACTGACAGATGTAACGTGCAGACATAGATGAAGATCAGAGTTGCATTTCCAAAACTGTTAGTTCTACAGGACTGGAAGACATTTCATTTGGGCTGGAGGGACAGCTCAATGGTTCAGAGTGTTGTGGCTCTCCCAGAAGTCCCAAGATTGATTCTTACCATCCGTATCACATGGTTCACAACTACCTATAACTCTAACTCTAGGGGTCCAGTGCTCTTTCTATCCTCATGGGCACCCGAATGCACATGCACATACATAAACAGTGACATACAGATATGTGCATGAATAAAAAATTATGTAGCAACATGAAGTTGAGAAGAACCGATATGAATTTACTTACCTTTTCCTTTTTAAAGAACATTAAGCAAAGTTTAACTTAGAGTAATAATATTATCCTTAAAAATAGCCTAATTTTTCTATGGAGAGAGTTGATACATAAATTAACACTTAGAGTAGTTGCTGAAGTTTTCCTGAGTTCATTGAGCTTTGCATTTTGTTGGGTATAGATGGTATAAATGCCCATGTTTCTTTAATCAAAAAAAAAAAAAAAAGAAGAAGAAAATTAGATGGACAGAAAATATTCAGTTGAAATAAATATCAACCAGGGCAAAGCATTTTAGACTCTTCAGGGAGTTTTTCACAGAGATTCCTGTCATCCTTCTCAGCGTATTTAGGAAATGAAATAACAAACCATTAGAGACAGTTGTCACACTTAAACACCAATGATAGATCACTCTCCATGGTATCATGATGCTAATGGCAGGGATTCTGGCTGAGTCTCTTTGCATTATTCCTAAAGGGGACAGAGCTTGCAAGGCCGATTGGTCACCTTTCATGCTTTTGCAAAACAATTGTTTTAATAAAAAATCAATTTGAAGCACCTGGAGCAGAGAATGTTCAGCAGCAGTGAGTGTGGATTGTCAGAGGCAATTCTTCTCAAGAAGCTGTAATTTTTGTCTCTAAGTAATTTACCTTGGAAATGGAGATGAATTGGATAAAGAAAAAGAAGCATCCATTTATACTTGATAGGACAGAATCAAGATACATCAAAATATTTATAAAAATATAGTCAAATTGGAATAATGATACTTTTGTGCACAAATTTTATATTGTGTTTTTACTGGATATAAATCTTCAAGAAACACATAAAAATTATATCAGTGTGTTTTAAGAATGCATAATATCAGACATAGTTACAGATATCTTTATACTTCATTTATCCCATTTGGTAGAAGTGTTGAGTTTTTAAAGAAAAATTAAACAACATTCTATTCATTTATATTCCATTTCTTTCTGCTAAAAAATAATTTAAAACATACTGTGAATGGTTTAAAATGATTTATTTTCCATGTCTTTGTTATTTGGGTGTCAATTTCTCAACAATACCAATAATTTGGGTTGCAAAAATATGGCTACTATTCTGGATACAGAACTCTGGGAATCATGGGTGAAATTATAAACTATGATTTTGAATAAACTTTTTATTTCAATTTCTATTTAGTGTTTTGTCTAAATTTATCAGTCTCCAAAGTTCTCATATATATTTTCCATATAGCTGTATCTATCAATGTCAAATCCAATCTTCTTTGCCTCTCATAGAATCCTGTTTCTGTTTGGGAAAGGTTGCATGTATACAGTTTTCAATGCTTTAAATGAGCTAACTGCTTCTCTAAGCAAAGGGACTGTCACAAGAAATGAGGATAGGAAGTTTGATTGGTTTGACCCATCTCTCCAGCTCTGTGCCTTTTATTTTAACATTATAATATCATAAAGACTAGAAGGAACAGAATAAAAATCCTGCACACATCTTTCATCACTTGATCTGGATTAGGCGCACCAAGACACAACATTCAGGTTTCCATATGGGTCACTAGTGTTCTTTTAAACCCAAACATAAGAAACATTTAAGTTGTGAAGAATTATCAAATAGCTAATATTAAGCAAATATAATATAGACAGAAATCCAGAGATCCTCACAAAAGACTTTTAAAACAGTATTCAGTGGCAGTTTGTGTGCTTGCTGAGTATGGGTGAAGCCTTGGTTAGTTCTCTAGCACTGGAGAAAAAAATTGATGAAATATATCTGTTATTAGATAGAGGTATGCTTACTGTACAATGAATGCTAGGAACTATGCTGATCCCGAGTATAGAGTCTGATAAGTTCCTATCTGTCCACTCATCTGTCAACAATCCATAGTGAAAAGTCAACCTCTTCCATCAGCCCATAACTCTCCTGTGTCTCCTCAGCTCCCTGTTCTCCATCAGGAACTGCCAGGTTGATTTGTATGGCCATAGATTACTTTTATCTGTCAATGAACTTCACAAAATTATGTTCTGTGTAGGCATCCTAACAGATCTGAAGGGTTTTTTTGCCCAGCATTTGTGCTTGAGACTCACATTCATGTAGCTGTCCTCATATATATGAATATATATGTATACATACATATTCCTATATATATTTCCTCATACATATGTCCTCATATATATATATATATAAGTTCTCATATTTCATTATGAAGTAGATTTATAAAACAAAAGTTACAATTGAACATTATACTCATTTTAACCCCAAATTTAACCAAGTTGTATAGACAACTGTTTCCAAGAAATTATGATAATTGAATCTGCAAGTTAATAAACATAATTTCTGTCCTATATACAAATGTTTAAAACAAAATTCTATTTATTTTAGCAAATGTTTTCTACTTGATTTTCTCTCACAAGAAAGAAGCTACTATTACATTTTTATGGTAGCCACTTTAAAAGAATTTTTCCCCCTGAGTTCTACTTAAGATCGTTTGTTATTAGAGTGAGCTGTATTCCTTAATTTATATCATGTCATTGCTAATCTGTACATAAAATTATAAGGATTTAAAGAAATAAAAGATGAAGAAGCTAATCATATCTAGTTTTCATGCTGTTAACTAGATTCTGAAAATCCATTATGTAAAATAGTTTTTGATAATATAAGAAGCATCAATATTTATAACCCTCTACTACAAAATAATGAACAAAAAATGTAACTAGTAGAAATATCATCACTGTTAATGATTACAATGAACTCGGGCAAATTCAGACTTGACCAAAGTGAAGGCTATAAAGCAGCCTGTGTCTAGAACTGCATACAGTTTAAAAATTAAACCAGGAACTACATAGGAAAATTTTCCATAAAAGACAACTCAAAATGGGAAAACATGCATTCAGTAAGGCTGGATGCCACTGGATAACCAATAAATGGTTTACAGCAAAGCACATTCAGAAAAGACCTTACTGGGAAGAAAGTCACTTTATAATAGGTGCATGAATGTGAGATTAACCAGAAATCATTCTATAACAAACATCAGACACTTGCTTAACTGATAAAGACATATATTTTTTTTCAGGGGACAGCATCCCAAGGTTAGAGAGTCAGCAGAGAGGGGTTGGGGATTTAGCTCAGTGGTAGAGCGCTTGCTTAGCAAGCACAAGGCCCTGGGTTCGGTCCTCAGCTCTGGAAAAAAAAAAGAAAAAAGAAAGAGAGTCAGCAGAGAGTATAACACCTAGTAAACCACTGGGGCTACTTGACATTTATGTCCAGGATACCTGGTCACCTGCGGCTTTTGTGGAAGACAACCAGGCACCGCTCCTGCCAACACCCCCTGCATTTTCAAGGCAGGAAAAGACAGAGAAGACAGAAGGGACAGAGAAGAGAAATCAAAAGGCAACTTAGTTAACATGTACTCTCCCTGTAACACTGTGTCAGCCAGATCTGCATTGCTGGTCTGCTCCCCACAGTATGGCTGTCTGGGCCACTGAGCCACTGAACACTTGTTTATTACTTAAAGTATGAGTATAGATGAGAAGAAGGGAGTTTGATTGGTTTGGAACAACCATTGTCTCAGGACAAATGCTTACACACACACACACACACACACACACACACACGCGCACGCACGCACGCACACACACACACACACACACACACACACATAATTTATCTAATTATTCTTTATCAATAAAAACCTGGGAGTCAAATATCGGGGTAAGAATCTGAACGATCAGAGAAGCTGCAGAGACACAACCAGTGCATTCCTACCTCTTCTGTCCTCCATCCGAAAGAACTGAGATCCTCTCTAAGCCCCGCCTTACTACTTCCTGTCTATCTGTCCTCAGTCCTCCAAATCATCCAGGGTTAAGTTTAGTCAGCTGGTAGCTATCTCCACCCTCCAATTCAGAGCAAACTTTATTGTCAGAATGGGATCAAAATACTACACAACATATATGCCTACATATATATTTGTATGTATATATATACCTTTAAATTTATAAATATATATTCATTTTGAAAACTGGAATTCAGCTAGTAAGTGTGATTTTTTACATGAATAATTTATATTAAAGCTTGCATATTTAACTTCCAAATCTTTGTTTCATAAACAGGACAAAACGTGGTTGACATTTCAAAATTCACAGAGCAGACATTTCCACTGATCCAAGTGATGAAAACATAGTGGATGTAAGTTTTTGATCAATTTTGGCCACTAGCAAAAGAATATCATCTGAGGAATATGATAACTGAGAGTCAATGATATCGAGCTAAGTCCAGTAACACTTGTAATTTTAGAATCCTTGAAGTGCTCTCTACACTGAGGAGTGTTTAAGCCATGGACATTGTCATGTATATGTTGTCTTGAGTCCAAGTGTTCAAGGCTAGTAGTTACTCCAGATTACCTATTAACTTTTAGATTTTTAGTTGTTCGGTGCTCTGTATTTTGAAGTTAGTAAAATGCTGTTTTCTAAGTGTTTGATAGTCTCAAGTTTACAAGGACACATTTTCTAAAACATGATGTTTGGTAAAGTCAACTCAGATTTGTATTCATTTTTCCCGTTATCTGAGTCAACACTCGCAGCTGGGCTCATTTTCTTCCTGCTCTATGATATCTTCCTTAAAATGTGAATAAAGTATTAAATTTATTTCTAGTTTTTACAGTTGTACTTAGCCTGTTCTTATTGATCTCTCAGTTTCCTTTTGTTACAGACATGATGTTCTGTGCAAATCTATTTCTAGACCATGGTTTATTTTAAGGTCTCTGGGGATTCGCTTTTGCTTCCAGCACCAGGGAGTGAACCAGTGCATTTCTTAAGTTTGTTTTACAACAAATTCATTAGGTCCTTTATCAGTGGTCTTGAAAGACATGCTGTTTTTTTGTACTCACATTCATAGATGTGCTCTATTGATACAGAACTTAATAAGGCTTGACGATATGAAGGAGGAAATAAGGATTTCATAAATTTTAGTGACAGCCAGTGTGGGTGTAATGGAAATGTGATCAAATAATATTGGAAAAGATTATTGAGCTTTGTAAGGGCAAATGGATTTTCTAAAAATCTTTTTCCTTATGGATAGATTGGATATAAAGGTTTCCCAAAACTTTCCTAAAAAAAAAAATAGTCATTCTCTATTACATGATGTGATTCTTAGATTGAAGATTTCCTTTGAAGATCTATAAAAATGGCGTTTTGTATATGGATATTTATAATGCTTCTTCCAAAGGGCAGTGGATCCAGGACATGGAGAGGATCAACTTATTTCCTGGACCTTAACAATTATTATTGAGCATTGCTGAATTTTGGCTTGAGATCCAGAGGTCCTGGTGACTTGAACCAATGAAGCAGAAGAAAGTTGCAGGAAGTGGTTGCACTGCGAAAATAGAGGCCCGGCATCACTTGGTGAATGCATGTCCTTGAGACTCAGCAGAACTTCCGGGTGGGGGAGGATGGCAGGATTTTGTCATTTAGAAAAATGAGCAGGAAGTAGTCCCTAGACTAGGGTCAAAAATCAGAATTTTGTTTGTGGGTATGCTGTATTTGAAATAGTTATGTCCTTTCAATGGTGATAATAATTTTCACACTAATTATCAGTTTGTTATGTGAACACACCATTTAAAGAGGAAACATAAAGACACTCACTGGAAATATTCACCTGGAGGTTGTCTGTAGTGGTATTGTGTTTCCCAAAATATTGTGCACTCTACTTTTAATCTGGGGTCAGAGAACAGAACAGCCACAATATTAAACATAGAGGTTAGGCAGTGGTATAGCACATGCCTTTCATCCCAGCACTCGGGAGGCAGAGCCAGGCGGGTCTCTGTGAGTTTAAAGCCATACTGGAAACAGTCAGGCATGGTGGCTCACACCTTTAATCCCATCAAGTGATGGCAGGAAGCAGAAAGGTATATAAGGCCTGAAAACCAGGAACTGCCTGGCTAAGCTTTTAGGCTTTTGAGCAGCATAGTTCAGCTGAGATCTATTCTGGATGAGGACTCAGAAGCTTCCATTTTGAGGAAACAGGATCAGCTGAGGAAATGGCGAGGTGAGGAAGCTGTGGCTTGTTCTGCTTCTCTGATTTTCCAGCATTGACCCCAATAACTGGCTCTGGGTTTGATTTTATTAATACGACTCTTTAAGATTCATGCCACAGATGTCAAATACATAGGTGTCATTCAAAGGATTGAGGTAGAAGAAATCAGGAAAACAACCAAATGCCAGAGTGGAAAATTTTAATGGAGAATTATATTCAATATTTATTTCTTGGAGTGTCCTGAGCTTCAGTTTAGAGAGAAATGTATAAAGAATAATTTCATCAAAGGATTTCCATACTGTGACGTATAGCATGTTCTTGAGCACAGAACTGGCAGTCATTTATTATTATTGTCATTCTTAAATGTTTACAGTTTGGTCATCTAAAGCAAACATACGACTGTTTTGTGACGACAGCATAGAATGATGTGTAGAGGAATGAGCATCACAAGTGTAAGCAGAGAAGGTCACTGTAGCTATTTGGGAAGTAGATTTCCTGGAAACACTTCCTTAGTAAGAGAGACCACAGTGTCTCAGGGAGCAACAGGACGAATACAGCATTGGGTGGGAACAAATGTTCTCAGTGTCATAAGCTGTCACAGTGAAAACATTGCAAACACATACTGAATGCAAGCCAGAAGGAATTGCTCCTAGGATCCTGTGGGTCTGATTACGTAGAACTATGTGACTCAATGTACTGTCTGTCCTGGTTGCTGCTAGTGACAACATCGTCATCAGATCCAGAAGGTAAGAGAATGGGAAACACAGCAAACAAATCACAATAACAACAATAGCAACAAGGACAAAACATCCAAGTAGCACCCTTGGGTTCTGGTTTTCTCCCTGTTACAAGGTTTTCCTATTTTCCCATGCACCAGTGGCAAAAGGGGAAGGTGGGTAAATCCTGAGGATGCACAAGAAAGAGCAGCTGAGAAGTAGCAGACTGTTCTCACAAATTCAGCGGTGGATAAATCCAGTATTCCACACACACAGGCACTCAGTCCTTGGTTGTTGACTCTAACTCCCTCTCCAACATAAGTGGGTACTCTAAAGAATGCTGCTGTGAAGTATTTCAATCCAGGATTAAAAAAAAAAACATCAAATTTATGCTGTGCCCAAATGAAAGGGACCATTTAGCAGAAAGAAGACTTCTCTAAGGAAATGAAATTTTAGAAGATGAACATGAGATATAGAGGGTATCAAATTTCAGCACGATTGCTCTGGAGTTCTTTTAGAAGAGGGCAGATCTAAAATGGCAAACAGAAATGGGTATTAATTAGTCTTCTGTAATAGGAGTCAATCAAAAAAGGCATCGAAAGGGTGTTAGGCTGCTATGAAGTAGTGCTCCATCAATGACAGTAATTTCAGTTTGCCATTTCTCTCACTTTTTATCAAGTCTTTTATTTTGGAGATTATGATATGATTAAGTCACTTCCCCTTCTCTTTCCTCCTTACAAATCTTCTCATATAGCCCTCCTTCTCTTTCAAATGTTCCACGCCTCCTTCTCTCATTAATTCTCATTCATTGTTGCTATGTGCATGTGTTACATATATATATATATATATATATATATATATATGTATATATATATATGTGTGTGTGTGTGTGTGTGTGTGTGTGTGTATGTGTATGTGTGTGTATATGTGTATGTGTGTGTATATATGTGTATATGTATATATATCTATATATAGTTATTTAATGTATATGTATTTCTTTTCTTTTTCTTTTTTTTTTTTTTTTTTGGTTTTTCGAGACAGGGTTTCTCTGTGTAACTTCAAGCCTTTCCTGGAACTCACTTGGTAGCCCAGGCTGGCCTTGAACTCACAGAGATCCGCCTCTGTATTTTTAAGTATAAGCTGCTTAGTGTAACTTGTATCTGTGTTTTCACTGCTGACCTTTTGGTAATGAACAACTAATTGATGTGCTCTGCCCTAGGGGAGCATTTTGACCCCGCTCCCAGCATTCCTTAGTTGCCTGTACATCTCTTATTCCCGTGAGTCTTCCAGGATTAGGTGTATGTAAATGAGCAACTGTCCTACATTCGCTTCATGGATGGCAACTATTTTCCTAGCATTTGCGGTGCACTTGGAGAATCCGTGCTCATATGACGGCCTGTAGAGAGGAGCGCTAGAAACAGAAACAAACCCTCCCGATTCCCTAGTCATAAAATTGCCAATTAAAGTTGCCATTAAGAATATTTTCCATTGGCAGTTTCTATTAAAGACTCATCCTTTTTTTAACTTGTTTTTTTGTTTGTTTTGTTTTTTTCAAGACAAGGTTTCTCTGTGTAGCTTTGCGCCTTTCCTGGAACTCGCTTTGTAGACCAGGCTGGCTTCGAACTCACAGAGATCCTCCTGCCTCTGCCTCCCGAGTGCTGGGATTAAAGGCGTGCGCCACCACCGCCCGGCCTCGTCCTTTTTTAACTTCTATCGAGAGAACCTAAAACAAACTTGTCTTTTAAAATAAACACTTGTGCGCTCAGGCCAGGGCAGCAGATCAGTGCCCTTGCTGGGCCGTTATCAGAAGCACCTTCCTCCTGCAGCAGATGGGAACAAATCCAACGACCCCCAGCCAGACTTTATGCAGACAGTAGGGAGACCTTAGAACATTCAGCCCTAAACTGAATGTCTCCATCAAATCCCAACCTTCCGGAGTCGGGAAGAGTGTAAAAGCCAGAAGGGGTGGAGGATAACAAGAAAACAAAGCCATGTAAATTAGCAAGATTGACACACATATGAACTCACAGAGACTGGCAGCACGCACAGGGTGGGCTGGCACACGTCTGCACCAGGTGGGGTCCTAGAGCTGAAAGGAAAAGTGGACACGTGCCCCCACCGTTAATCCAAAAAGCAATCTCGAATTCGTAGCCACTTGAAAATGAAATTTTGGTTGCCCCCAAGGGACTCTCACAGAGGAAACTTCCAACCACTCTTAAGGGCAGACTGCATGTCCAGTAGTAGATGGCCATAGAAAGCCAACTCAACATCATCTTTGGAGGTCCCTTGTCTCCTAAGTTCATGTTAGGGCTTCTCTTTTAGAAAATTATCTTTGTATTTTTATTTTATTATATGTATATCTTTCTTACCCTACAGGTCCTTTGTGTGTATTTCATGGCTTCCAGTTTAGGGTTCTTATTGGATTCCTGGGTGTACGAATGAGTCTCTGTTTGTGTGTGTGTGTGTGTGTGTGTGTGTGTGTGTGTGTGTGTGTGTGTGCCTTCTCTTGGGCATATCAGTTTGGTTTGTCAAATTCTGATGTATTCATCTTTATTTTATCTTATTATTCCTTAGAAGCCTGTTTGTTTTCTAATGAGAGACATAAAGAGGGTGGATCTGGACAGGAGGCGATTTGGGGAGGAACTAGAGGGGTAGACGGAGGGGGAAACAGTGATCAGAATATATTATGTGAGAAAAAATAGCTTCAATAAAAGAGAAAAATAGGTTGTTCAATCTGAAAATAAAATACAATAAGCACCTGTGGTTTTTCATGATAGTGTCATTATTATAATTATTGTTAATAGGATTAAATGTTTAGGAAATTAGAAAAAGAAGACATTTAGAAATATTTAGAGGAACATTTTTCAAAACCTGCCCAGTGTGATGCATGAGGTCTCTGATTTTACCCACATCTGCTTTCCTGACCAAGATTCAGGCAGTTCAGGCTATTTCTACCTGGGACCCTGCCCTTAGAGCAAATTGTATAGACTGATTTTTTTTTTTTTTTAGTTGTGAAATTTAATAAGAGGACCTGATAAATCTCTGGGAAAATGTAGTGTTCTCAGAATGCATGTGGCCACGAACATTTTCTATTCCCAAGAAACTCTTGTGGGAATGGTTTCTCCTTTATGGAAATACTGCTTGCAGGTGTGGACCTGGCCAGGCTCGCTACAGAGCAAGTGCTAGGAGAAATTCTAAGACACGTTTCTTCAAAGTAAAAGATAATTAGAATTTCTTCTCTAATTCTTTCTACTTACTTGATACATAAATATCAATACATCATATACATATTTTATACATGTAATATATATGTATATTTATATACACATATTAGGTGTATATATATTCCAAGTCTCTGTTTCTTGGATATGTATCTAAATATCATATACATATGGAGAGAAGTTTATATATCTATATACATACATACACACACATATATAGATATATAAATCAAGCCACTATCTTGAATTCTATATATATATAGCTGCTATAAATGTAATTTTAAATTTACATTCATTCTTTCAGATATGTAGCCCATACTAAATTCAAATGTATTTATAAGTTTTAACTTTAAAATTTTAAAACTGATATTTAAGAGAATTCCTAAATAGGGGTTAAGCTAAGGTGTGCAGATAGTTTAGATCACTATTTATAGTGCTGCCAATTAGAGTACAATCAATTCGGTGTCCATGGGGGGGACATTTAAACATGAAATATTAAACTGAACACCAGAGCTGCTAGAGTGGATGGAATAGCTCTCATCTCTGAGGATTCCAGACATTAAAAATAATAGGAACTATCAAACCATCTATGCATATAGAATAAATGATTTATTTGCTTCTTAGAAATTTGGAGACAAAACATCTTTGTATGAGTTTTTAACCAACTTTAACTACCCTCCCAACTTACAAGCTGAGGAACAAACATACAGTGAGCATTTATTTTATTATGGATTGGAGGTATTAAATGTGTCAGCCATCTGGAAAAGAAGGCAATTCTCTTGTGTCCATGTGACAATGCTATGTAATCATTGAAATTGAGGCTTTGAGGAAAGATATGCATTTAAAAAATCTGCTGCCAACCAACAATCTTTTAAAAGACTTTGATCTACTCTATTACTCAGTAATGTCTATCTGAATGACTTGGGATCCAGGTCTTTGAATACAGTTGTGAAGGATGATTGCCCTGTGTCCAATCTCTGAGGATTCTGGATATTAAAAATAATGGGAACTATCAAACTATCTACTCATATAGAATAATTAATTTTGAATTCCTAAAATTAATGAAGATTTTAAAAATAAGCTGCATTTATACATATTTTTATAAATCTCTGAAACATAGTAGAAGAAACAATGATGCATATTTGAGGATCATTTTAAAGTTATGGCTATTCATATTACATTAACATATATAGGAAAGTATATTGTTCGTGGATAATTATTTTTATAATAATAATGCAGTGTACTCATGAGACTAATAAACTCTTTGTTTATAACACAAGGTACTTCTTTTGCTAATGTATTCATTTGTTCATGTATCTATGCATGTGTGCCTGGGCTGTTTCATGCAAATGAAAGTCAGAGGACAAATTGCATGCTATTGATCCACATTAATTGAGAGAGCTTGTCTCAAAAAATTAGGTGGAGAGCAATTGAAGGAGACATTCCACATTAACATCAGTCATGTGCACACATATGTGCATGTGCACACATACCACATAAGCACACACAAGTTGAAGAAAAGAGTTAAAAACATCTTTTGCAGGTTTATCATGGGCAGTGACCTGGGTTTCTACAAACAAGGTATTGAGGGGTACACTTCATTTCATAGGAGAGACCCTCTAATGAGGAAGTTTTAAGAACTAGTGAAAGGCAGCCCTAAGTCAGCATCCTTGAAAACCCAAATTTAACTTCATCTGATACTGCATCTCCTCCATTAAGGATCTTTAATTGTGTTTGGGTTCTTTAATATTTAGCCCTGCATGGGCAGATCTGATGGCATCACAAGGTCACACTAAATCATGTAAACTTTTCTTACTTAAGCTAAGTTTCTGTGAGAGTTTCCATTAGTTCTTGGTTCCCTGCAAGGATTGAGATTCAATTTTACCTTTGAAGTATATAAACTAAAGTATCAGTTTGTATTTGTAGATATGAGACTCTTCCTTTAGTTTTGAGGTTTTTTTTTTTTTTTTTAAGTAAATGTGTAAAGAAAATGGGAAAATATCAGACTAGGTCCTGATCCCTAGATTAACTTGATAATACACTCATTATTTCATTCATTCTCAATAATAGATCAATAATTCATCCAAGTGGTCCATATGTGTAAGTGTATATGTATATATTTGTTTCCCTTTATAAGTGTCTTGCTTCCTGACAAAGTCATTTGGCCCTCATTCACTTGTGCTTCCAACAGCAAAAGTACTACCATATTTATTTGTATATCTTCAGATATGTTCTAAACCTGTACAAACATACACAATGCATATTACATAAATCCTATAAATACAAAATTAGCACATTATGCCTTTATTGTGCACCCAAGTTCCCCTTTATTATAAAATTGGTAATAAACTCATATCACTCCGTATAGTCCTAACACAGCTTTTTCAAATACTGTACTATTTTATTATGTAGATTCTTCAAAGTTTATTAGTTCATATTTTTCTGAGGACCTTCAGTTTTTAATAGCTGTAGTTCTATCAGTTTGAAATCTTGCACATTTTTCTCCAGTTCATATTCTGTTTTTAAGCAGCATACATTAATCTGCGTTTGAACATGTATGATCTATTATATATAAGATCAAGGGATGAGGCTAAATAATTTTTATATTTAATAAATACAACAGCCCCTGTTTTTAATGCAACACTACTTTCAAACTTGAGGAATGATAAAGATAAGAGAGTTATCTTGCCTCAATATGAGCTCTGAATGAAATGTCATATTTTAGCCAGCTTTCACTCTCTGATTTACATGAAAATAGAAATTGTATATAATACATAATTAGGAACTCACATTTCATTGAGACAGTTAAAGATGTTCCAAAGTTTTTTGAAAACTTATAGGGGGTTTCCCCAGAGGAGACCCTGAAATGTGCATTCATGCCCAAAGAAATCATTATAGATTTATTGTCAGAAGAAACCAGTGAAAATCCACAGACTAAGGAAGGGAGAAGCAGCTTCACAAGGACATAGATGTAAGTGACCCTGAACATCAGAATAGCCAGGGCTATCCTGCTGGTTGTAAAGTGCCTTCCGCTGGGCCCAGACTTTGTCTCCATTTCTGTCACCATGGTTACTACCCTATTGATGAACAATCAGCAAAATGGCCAAGGACATGCTAGCCAACATCTGCTGAAACAGTCATCTTGCTTTCCTAGTTTATTTGCTGTGTCCTTGTCTGCAGGGAATGCAACCTGAGGGATACTATACAAAGCAAGCAGATTCTGGTGTGCATGCATGTATGTGCGTGCGTGCATGCGTGCATGTGTGTGTGTGTGTGTGTGTGTGTGTGTGTGTGTGTGTGTTTTATTGCTTTGTTGTTGTTGATTCTCATAGGACCATCCTTAAACTTTTTCCAGAAGACTCTTTATCCCAGTACCCTAAACATCCTTATTGCAGACTCAATATTTCAAGAGGCAGTTCATATTCTTACTAATTTTTTTTTTCGAAACAGGGTCTCTCTGTATAGTTTTGGGGCCTGTCCTGAATCTTGTCTGTAAACCAGGCTGACCTTGAAATCACAGAGATCCATCCGGCTCTGCCTCTTGAGTGCTGGGATTAAAGGCATATGCCACCACCACCCGGTCTCTATATTCTTAATATGGCTAATTTCTTTCTCCAATTAAATGTAGATGCTCAGAATCACCAACTAAGGCCAAGTGTATTCAGAGGATTTTTAAAAATCCATTGTTTTAGATCCACCTTGGAGGGGACTTAGATGTAACAACAGCCTGTTCTCTGCTCTCCCTAATAAGTGAGTGTATATACCAACTCCCTGGAACTCTGCATAGCCCTCCCTCCATTTAGCACTATAATAGACCACAAATGAATGAACACAATTTTGAAAATCAGAGAGTCTTAGAAAGCCAGTTTATGGCGGCCAACTGTGTCTCTCAGTCACTCCTTGCAATCAGCCTCTACCAGGACCAATAAAATACAGAGTGCTGGTTTTTAATTTTTGGGATCCCTCACTGGGAATCAAAGTGGCCACTCCAATATTATAAAATTTATGTTGTGGCTATACTACTTGGACATTACAGAGGTGCTACGTAAGCCCTGTATTACCACAGACAAATTGAAAGTCAAGAAATCTGCTGTTTCATGTAACAACTTCAATGCACATCTAGCAGTTGGAAGTGGTCACAAATTCTGTCTTTCTTCTCCATCTAGAAAAACTGGCTGTCTCTAAATTATTCAATAAAGGGTCAGAATATAACTCTCAGTAGACCATACAATGCCAACAAAACCAAATGAGAACTACAAAATCCATGCAAATGTCATAAAGAGAATATTCTGACTTTTCCAGAATTCTGAACTCATAAACACTGTCCTTGAGGAGCCGTTCCCCTGAGTTCTTTGTGGGATTATTTGTCACCCAATTCATGTGACACTTTCTACCCCTCAAGTTTGACTAGCATAATATTAGTGGCAGATGTGGTTAGTATAGTATTCATAGAATGCTGAGATGGATCAGTTGCCTCCAGCATATATTGAAATAGAGGAAGAGAAAATAACGAAGTCCTATGACAAGATCATTAATATACAATCTTCATCCCTTAAGGAGTCAACTTTCTTTTGGCTTTCTCTCTGATGGCTATTGGAAAGTACGCAGTCTTCGGACCAATAGCTATATTGTAAGCAAGAACATTTTCATAGATTCTCTAAAACTATAGCAATTATTACTTCTGTAACACAAGTTGAATCTAGGAATACTATTGATGTACTTCATAGCTCTCATATTTATCTTTCATAACCCCATTATTTTTACATATAATTTAAGTGTACATGTTCATGTACATATGCATGTAAGTGTGTGGGTGTGCGCTCGTGAGGTCCTGAGTCCTACACCTCAGGTGTCTTCCTCTGTTTCTCTTCTCATTGTTGGAGACAGGGTTTCTCACTTGGAGCTTACTGCCTTAGCTTGGCTGATTGGCCAGTGAATTGCACAACCTCAGAACAGGGACTCCAAACAAATGTCGCTGCCTGCACCCAGCCTTTTTGTGGGTGCTAGCAGTTGAACTCTGGTACTTATTATGCTGGCATGTAAGCAGTTTACCGACTGAGCCATCTCCCCAAACTGGAATTTCTCTTTTTCAGAAGCTATGACTTAAATCTGGGCATGGTGGATCTACTGTTTCAGTATTTTTTTAGATTTGGAGTATATCAGTATTTTCTATTACTCCTAATTATGTATGGGCATTTTATTTACTGTCTCAGCTGGGAGGGTGTGATATTTTCAATGTCTTCCTTTTTCTCTTCCTACTGCATATTTTTTTTCCACAGTAAAATGTGAGGAATATACCAGTTGCCAAGCATATGTGTCCCAAGTCTGACTTTATAAACAGCAGAAGTGATTGCAGGTTGAGTTGAAATGTGTTAGAATTGCTGAAACTGAACTGAAGCAGAATTTCCCACATACTTATTGTGATATTTTCAACTGTCTGTGGTTTGATATTTATCATGGAATACTGAACATCTTATAGAAATATTATTTCAAATCATTCTTCATCTCTTTTCTTTTGTCCTTTTCTCATTCTGGTTTTCCAGTTAAACCTACATTGTATTAGATGTAGTTGTCCTGTGGCCCTTCGATATTCTTCCCAGTCATTTCTATTATTTTTTCTTTCTGTATTTTGGTTTTAACATGTTCTACTGGCATGCTCATATTCTCAGATCTTTTCCTTGGCATTCTCAAGTTTACTGATGACCTACCAAAGGCATTTGCCATTTTTGTGCTGGAGGATTCTCCATCTCTAGTTTCCCCTTATACTTCTTCTTAGAGAATTGCTCTCCCCAGTTACATTACCAGCCTGTTTTTATACCTTCTCCAATTCTCTCATCATGGTATTTAACTTGTTAATCACTGTTATTTTAACTTCCCAGTCCGACAAGCCTACATTTCTGCCATAACAGGTCTGGTTCTGATGTTTGTGCCATTTCTCCAAACGGGTTAAAAAAAATATTCATGTCATTTATCATATGTATGTAGATTTCCACAACTTTCCTTTCTGATATTGTTTTGCTATGAAGCCCAGGCTAACCTTTAACACCTAGGCTTAAGCAATCCTTCTGTCTAAGACTCCCAAGTAGCCAGAGGCACATCTGGAGGCTTGTCTTCTTGTCTCTTTGTTTGTTCTAGATCCTGTTAAGTTGACAGTCAGTATTTACCATCATAGCATCCTACTCCAAGCAGAGTAACACACAGAAACTTTACAGCCCCAAATTTCAAATCTCAGTCATGTCCTGCTGAGGACAAACATTATGCAGGAGGTGCACTGAGTCTAAAAGCTTGTCTTCCTCTCAAGTTTTTGCATTCTTAAGATTAGGATCCAAGCAACTGTCTCTCCTGCTGAAGGAGAACAATATCTGTTTAAATCCTCCAGGAAGATTTTCTGTTTTTTCTTCCTATGTCTCAATTTGGAAACGGAGTGTGAGTCCATCATTTTTCTTTTCCTATGGACAAATTTCACCTAACAGCAACCAGGTGACTCCACAGTCGTTAACTTTATTATCTTCCTCAGTATCTCTCAAATGTCAGAGAATCTAAATGCAAAGGCCAGTGTGGTTGTCCTGTCACTTCTGTGTCACGCCACACGTAAACATCTTGCCATTTTCAACAATTCAGCCTATAGAGGTCATCAATACCTCATCTGCTACAAGAAACATGGCTCTTTATTGCTCTCTGAACAATGAAGGAGTTAGCATGATACTCTATGAACAGATCCATCCTCTTGAATCAATTTTTTAAAACTAATTCTTACTGGTGCAAAAACAATGCCTTTAATGTAAAATCATTGGGCTGGGCAAATGGCTTTGCGATTAAACACTGGGTCCTCTTCTAGAGGGCCCGGGTTCAAGTCTCATTACCCACATGGCAGCTCACAACCATGTGTAACTCCAATTCCAGAGGATCTGGCACCCTCTTCTGGTCTCTGAGAGCATCAGGCATACAAGTGTATACAGAATACATTCAGGCAAAATATTCATGCACATAAAAATAAAATCACTTTAAAAAGAAAAAACTTTTGATACTAATGACTTTGCCAGACACGCAGAAGTGAGTTACCATGTTTATATGCGGTATGATATCAGCCTCTCTTGATATATTTGACATATTGTCCAGTAAAATAGATAAATAAAAAAAGATCATATCATGTTCTGGACTACTCTTTCTGAAGATATAAAAAATATATGTGTATATTCATGTGTACCCATTTGTAGGTATGAACGTGTGAGTGCATGCACCTGTGAAGGCCACAAGAGGGTGTCAGATCCCCAAAAGCTGGAGCTAAAAGTAATTGTGAGCCACCTGATGTGAATGCTGGGAACTGAACCTGGGCCCTCAGCAAGAGCAGTGCTCTCTTAACAGTTGTGCTATCTTTCTAGTCCCGTTATATGTTGTTTTTGAATGGACACAAAGTGAGTTTCCTTTCCAACACAGTGTTATATTCAACCACTTACTAACAGTATAACCATGACATAAGTTTCCCATCTTCTGTTTCATTTCAAAATGGACATTAAACACCAGCACATGTAGCATACTCAAAACATCTCACCGTCCAACAGCATGACACTTATCTCTTAAGTGATACAAGCTGCTACAGACATTTGCTTTGTCAATGAACAATAGAAGTCCCTACTCTAAGAGAGATTTTCTCTTCAGGATGTTGAAATCAGTGAAAGTTGGGATGCTTCGAGACATGAAGTAAGATCTTCTCTGGGAAGCACCAATTAATCAAGTATTATAAATATTTTAAGACATTCAGACATGCACATTTATACTAACCAAATCTTCGCTATGAAGAAAAACTGAACCACTTCATCATTATTAATTATACAAGTAGTGGGTAATTCAATTTTTTATTGATAAATTATATATATATATATATATATATATATATATATATATATGTAAAAGGTGAGGAGAGAATTTTCTGACACAGACATCATGCATCATAATTATACTCACTTTGGTAAACTTTATCATCTTCATTGATTGACTTATTTGGTATTGTAGAGTTTTTCTGATCTTTCTATTAGACATATAAAATTAAGCATTAATGTGGTTCACTGTAATATTTCCAAACATGTATACAGAATGAACTGCTCAAATTCACCCCCTTCTATCTCACACACACACAGACACACAATCATACACATGTGCTCGTGTACACATGCACATGAACACACACACACACATGCATACACAATTCTATCTCTCTAATAGACACTATTCTGTCTTTGAGTTAGCTTAAATTGCCATGTCTAAGAGAAAATAATAGTTATTTGTCTTTCTGTATCTGATTTATTTCCTTTAACATAATGTTCAAAATTCCATCCAATTTGGTGCAGACATGACAGGATTTCACTCTAGATCCAACACTCCCTTATGATAGGCACCACAGGATCTTAGTAACCTCATCCTTTAATGGATTGTCTAATTCTGACTTTACTCTTATGAATAATGCTGCAATAAATACGAATGTGCAGGTGTATCTTTGGTGTGCTGGCTTCTTCCTGTTTCCTTTACATGTATACCTAGAGGTGGAATAGCTGGGTCACGTGATAGACTTGTTTTAAGTTCTCCAATGTGCTCTACACTGCTACCTGTGATAACTATATAAACCTATTTTCTTTCTCTTTTTTTCAGAGTTAGAAAGAGCGTTATTAGAAAGAAACCAGGCCTGGAGAGACAGAAAGATGATGGAAGCAAAGCAGAGAGGAAACAGAAGGGGAGTGCAGAAACTAAATTCATTTTCATACCAACACTCTGGAAGAACCGATTTTCCTCTTTTTAGCAGCATGTGCTTTCTTTTAGTTTCGGAAACATGGGTCTGGTGAAGTCTTCCAAGCACTTTTAGTTTGGTAACTGAAGAACTAAGCTTGAGATCTTCAAAATGATTACATAGTTATATACTCCTAACAGCAAATATAATTAATATTATGGCCGTGTAGGAGGGAATGCTGCCCTGGGGAACAATTAGAAGTAGAAGACAAGACCATACAAGGTGGCTAAGTCCTGGACCCTCAGCCACTCCAGAGGTCAAGGTAGGGCTATCACAAGTGCATATCCATAAAGGCTACAGAGAGTTCAAGGCTGGCCTGTGCAATGGGTGTGACCTTGTTTCAAAACGAAATTTGTAAAAACTTAAATAAAATAAGGCGGTCATGAGATATCAATGAGTTAGGAATGTAGGTTGGTGATACAGTAGCCACCCGATATAAAAGAGACCCTATGTTTAATTCTGAACACACACACACACACACACACACACACACACACACAAACACACAAACACACAATATTTTATTAAAGTTTTTTTTGCATTTTTTTGAAATTCAGTTTTGATTTTTTTTCTTTATTATTATGTGTTTTAAATTTTATACATCAGCCATGGGTTCCCCTGTCCTCCCCCCTCCCACCCCCATCTCCACATTCCCCCTAGCCTCTCCCCTCCATTTCCATGTCCTCCAGGATCAAGGCACCCCTGGGGATTCATTTAAACCTGGTGGATTCAGTACAGGCAGGTCCTGTCACCTCCTTCCAGACTGAGCAAAGTGTCCCTGTGTAAGCCCAAGGTTTCAAACAGCCAGCTCATGCACTAAGGACAGACCCTAGTCCCACAGACTGGGTGCCTCCCAAACAAATCAAGCTATTCAATTGTCTCACTTATCCAGAGGGCCTGATCCAGCTGGGGGCTCCACAGCCTTTGGTTCATAATTCATGTGCTTCCATTCGTTTGTCTATTTGTCCCTGTGCTTTTTGCAATCTTGGATTCAACAATTCATGCTCTTGCAGACCCTCCTCCTTCTCGACAGTTGGACACCTGGAGCTCCACCTGGGTCCTGGCTGAGGATCTCTGCATCCTCTTCCATCAGTTATTGGATGAGAGTTCCAAGACGACTGTTAGGGTGTTTAGTCATCTGATCACCTAGTCAGATCAGGCTTTCTCTTGACCATTGCCAGCAGACTACAGAGGATATACTAGATGTAAAACAAAGATGACTAGACTGCTACACAACTCCAGGGAGGCTACCTAGAAAACGGGACCCTAGGAAAGACCCAAGGATCACCCAATGACAGAGAAATGGATGAGATCTACATGAACAACCTGGACGACAGTGGGAGTAATGAAGGGCAAGATTTGAGGGAAAGAAAGCTTAGGGGAGTAGGAGATCCCAGCTGGATCAAGAACAGAAAGGGAGAACAAGGAATAACAGACCATGATAACTGAAGACCACATGAGAACAGGAATAGGCAGAGTGCTCGAGAGGTCCCCAGAAATCCACAATGATAAAGTTTTTTTTTTTTTTTTTTTTTTTAATCCTGGGGAAAATATTTGCTTGTCAGCTATTACTTACACAAACAGGAAGTTTGGCTAATGTAATCTGAGGCTATTGGATCTCAAAGGTTATGGTTTCCTAGGTGAATGCTAGGTTGAATCTCGTAGACACCAGTGAACTGAAAGGAGAAATATTAGTAGTTAGCATGAAATTTCTCATACTTGTCATCTAATATTTTTCCAAAGAAATCATACAGTTGTTTTTCCTTTGATGTAGACTTCACTAATAACCTTTGGCAAGGAACATTTTCATCTATTCAGTAGAAATCATCAGTGACTCAACATGAACAAACACGGCTTCTATACTGTATTTATCTTCATTTGAAGTGATGGTACTATTACCCTGCAACTGAAATTTGATACTCAATTAAGATGCTTTGGTTTCAAAACGTGGTCATTGTATTCCATTAGAGGCCAAGGAAAGCCAACGCATGAGATTTTTAGTCTTTTGTTTGCCCCTTCTACTTTGTGGCAAATGATGCGAACAAAAGACTTCTTAGTGATGTTATAATTTAAAAGTAATTTAATGAGTGTGACTGGTCCTCAACAAATGGCTGCTAGTGGTACAGGCGCCCATTGGATACATTATCTACTCTGTAAGCATAACATTGTGTTATTCACTGGAAATGGCTTTAGAGGTCAGAGAGGCCTCTTTCCTTAGACACATGGGGAAACATCAGAGCATAATGTGCTTTCATGATAGCTTTTCCTCTCGTTAACTTGTTTGCTGCTCATTTGTCTTTATTTGAAAATACTTATTTTAAAATGTAGTCTGAATTTGCTAAGACTGAAGTGGGAGAGTGGTTATTGATGTGGATTGGGAGTGCCAGATTCTGTTGGAAAATTTATGACACTTTTCAGAATGGATTATATATTTTATTATATAGAAAATTGCCTATCATTTCTATTCTAAAACAAGACAGATTTAAACACAGAATCAAGGATTATTTCTACTGCAAAGATAAAATAAAGAGATTGAAACTTTTATTATCATATAATAATTATTTTATCTCCAAATTTCTCATTAATGCATAACCTAGGGACCAAATAATTTGCATTGAATAAATGCAAGACTGAAGAGGTAGAGTTGGTATGCTTATGCAAAGTTAAATTGAGAGGAGGCTAGCACAGAATAATGGTTATCTACAGAGAATCAGCTTTGGAGTACATGAGCATGTGTTTAGACATAGAAAGTAGATAATTACAGCTTGGAAATAAAATGCAAATTAGATGTAGCTGAATAAACGTGTTAATGCTGTCAGGAAGGGTGAGGCACTACAGGTGACAAAAGGTTAGGGACTACAGCTGAAGGGTTCACTGAGCTCCAGGGATCCCACACCTTCTTCTGACTTCCACGGGTACCCATGCACACCTTCACATGCACACACACACACACACACACACTAAAACAAACCTTTAAAAAGGGAAAGGACTATGAGTTACTGATTCTAGTACTACATAAAATAATTCACTTAAAAACTGACCAAATTTATTCATTTACGGTGTGTGTGCCTACATGTTTGCATGGATGTGCATGGACACACATATACCACAGTGTGTGTGTGTGTGTGTGTGTGTGTGTGTGTGTGAGAAAGGACAATCCGCAGCAATTGGTTCTCTCCTTCCACCATGAGGGTGCTGTTTGGGGATGGAAGTGAGATCAATCAGCAGGCCTGATGGACATCAAGCTCCTTACCCACCAGGCCATCCTTCACTGGCCCAGGAAAACAGCTATTCATCTTTACATGGAGTTGATGACTGAAACTTGTTAGCCTGAATTGTATCTGCTCCTTTGCTCATCAATAAGTGGGCAAACAACTCCACTGTGTGGTTCAGCCGTCAAGCTGGAATGACACCCAGAGTACAAGGCATAAGCCTTATACAAGGCACAAGCCTTTCTGACTAAGAATCACTCCCTTCAGTTTTTACCCATTATTATTTGTATGTGCTTATTGGGTGTGGTTTAAAAATCTGTAAAATCTATAGCAAAAGTTGCTTTAAACCTTGTAACAAAAGGGTTGTTACTTTAAAAGAAACTATACATAGGTAATATTGATTTGCTACAGGATGCTTGTATGTAAATTAGATTCAACTCTTATTTAGGAAAATAGATCTAATATAGCATACTTTATATGTAACTTGGATTCAATTCTTCTTTATGGAAAATAGAACTTACTAACAAGAAATGTTTGATTATAACATTATAGGTTTATAAACTCCTAAAATTATAAAGGTCTATTGAGGCTAATAAAAACTGACTAAGCAATGTATGCCTAATTACCTTTGTCTTTGCCGTGTCCAACATCAGGCTTCTAAGAACTTTTAGACAAGGAATAGTATATGTTTGATGATCAAGATTTATAAACTCCCACGGCTGTAAAGGTCCAGCAACAATGAACTTGAAGATATATGTCTAGGTTTTTGTTTTTTTGTCTTTGCTAACTTTGTTAAGCTTTAACTGTTGGGATAAACTGATACATACATATAAAAACCTCCAATAATCTGTAATGCTAGACTATGAAAAGATCTGAAAAATAAGGTTTCCAATCTGTCTGTGGACTGTATTTGTGGTTTAAAGTTTCATTTCGAAGCTAAATGATCTTTAATTCAAATTTACAGGGATAAAACTGTAAAATCCTAATCTTAAAAATCTACTAACTTGTGCTTACACAGGGACACTTTGCTCAGCTTGGAAGGAGGGGACTGGACCTGCCTGTACTGAATCCACCAGGTTTAAATGAATCCCCACGGGAGTCTTGGCCCTGGAGGAGATGGGAATGGAGGGGAGGGGATGGGGGGGAAGGTGGGGGTGAGTGCGGGAGGGGGAGGACAGGGGAACCCATGGCTGATGTGTAAAATTAAAACACAACTATAATAATAATAATAATAATAATAATAATAATAATAATAAAAAGAAAAAGAAAAAATATACTAACTTGTAAACTGTTAAAGATAATTAAGACATGCAAGTTAATGGTCAGTCACCTTACAAATAATCAAATTATTTAATATGTCAGAACAGTGTTTGTAGCCATGCTAAGTACAAATATATAACTCGTTTACAGAGACAAGCTTTAGCCTTCTGTATACGTTGTCAATGTTAAGCCTGAAGCAAATAAAAATAAAATAAAAATTTTATTAAAAAATTTAAAAAACTAAAAATAAAGTTTGTTTAAAATCAGGTATTTATTTAATCATAGATTAGATGATAACCCTCAAACCTTTCAGAGAGATCAGTTGAATATTGCGTTTACTGTGTTTAATATAAAGGCTTCCCCTGACAGACAAAAAAAACCAACTTCTGGTAGCAGTAGCTGAGGCTGTCTACAAAGAAGATGCGTGGTAATGCACTCCACCTAGAGCTTGCTTCAAGTGTGATGACACGGACCACTAGTCAAAGAGCTACCTCATGGCTCACCTGCCATCAGGGCCCTGCCCAAACTCTGGACACTGAAGGGACTGCTCCACTTTTTTGAGGCAAGGGAGGTCAGCTTCCCCAAGTTCTTCCTCTGTAGGAAAATCTCTCAGACCCTCTGTGTTTGGTGACCAAGGGCTGATGCTGACTTGTGTGACATTCAAAGACTTGATGCTATTCTGTGTGACAGCCAAGGACTGATGCTGACCTCTCCCTCCAACAAAGCCATTAAGATCACCATGGAGGATCCCGGGATGGCTGTCCTGGTGCCAGGTAAGTCTGTCATTTTAACTGATACAGAGGCCATTCATACTTTCTTCTCAGATCTCTGTGATGTCATTGACAGCAAGCCCTGGCTTTACCAGACAGTTCAGCAGTAGCAGTGTCAAGCCAAGCCAACTTTAGTCAGCCCTTCCCACCTAAGGGATGAAGCTTCCCTGTCTGTCCATTTCATGTGTAAAAACCACGCCTTGCTTTTTCTGGAGCTACTAGGGCCTTGCTTTTTCTGGAGCTACTAGGTCTCCTGCTGAGAGAGACTGTTATTATACTCACAAGATCAAATATTTCAAGTTTCTTTTGGTTGTTTTCTAAATACACACTTAAAAGTGCTTCTCATTGTGCTGAAAACGCCTCTGACTAATCTGTGTATGTCTCGACATGCTACTATCGCGCTGATAACTTTTCAGATTTTGTTTTGCTATGGGTCAATGATGTGCATCTACTCCAGCTGTTTACAGAGACTTGTGAGCTGCTTATTCTACAGTGGGGATTTCGGTGCAGATTTACAGACTCTGGTAGTTTGAATGAGAATGCCCCCCCCCATAGGCTCCAATATTTGAATGCTTTGTCATCAGGGAATGGCATGACTTGGGGCGGGAGTAAGGAGGTGCAGCCTTGTTGGAGTAGGCAACTCCAACATGCCAACTCTTATCAAGGAAAACATTTCATTGTGACTGGCTTGCAGTTTAGAGGTCTAGTCCATTAGCAGCATGTGGGAAGGCATAGTGGCCATGGTGGCATGCAGGCACACACAGGTGCAGGGAAGGAGCTGAGAGTTCTATATCTTGGCTGCAGGCAGGAAGTGAGCTGAGACACACTTCCTCCAATAAGGCCACACCTACTCCAACAAGGCCACACCTTGTGGTTAATAAAGTTGCCTTGGGGTCAGAGCAAGCCATAGAAGAAGCTGGGTGGTGGTGGTGCACGCCTTTAATCCCAGCACTTGGTAGGCAGAGCTAGGCGGATCTCTATGTGTTCAAGGGTACAGCCATCATGGAGACACACGCCTTTAATCTCAATACCAACCATAGAAGACCTGGAGGTCTGTACAGACAGGCAGTGATGAGGAGGTCATGTAGCTGGGTTTACAACCAATGAGAAGGCAGAACAGAAAGTCTATAAAAAGGAAAAACACACAGAAGTAGGTCTCTTGCTGAGGGAAGGACAGGAGCAGCAGTGAAGGGTAAGGTATATAGCTCTTAACTATTGCTCTGACCTCTTGGCTTTTAACTCTGCAATTGGCTCTATGTTTCTTATTTAACAAGACTGTTACATCTACAACACCTCCTAATAGTGCCACTCCCTATGAACCTATAGGGGCAATTACATTCAAAGTACCACAAGGTCCATGCTACTCTTCAGTTCCCTAAATAACTACTCACAAATACTTATCATACGTTGCAAAGCCCCCATGGCAATCTCCTGGGCTTTCCCTTTCCCAGCTGCTCATCCGTCTGATAACCTGGCTTTTCAGGATGCTTTTGGCTCTTGCTCTGGTTCATGCTAGTCTCACTGTGCTCTCTCTGTTCTCAATCTGCTGCTATTCCCCCATCTCTCATAGATAGCCCTGCCCATGTCCAGTCTGCTGAAGATGCCCAATCTTCTTTCTCTCTCTGCTCTAGATTCTTCCAGAAGCCTCTGGCTATTCTCTCTCTCCATATCTACAATAAAACCTTCCCATACCACAGAGTGATTATCCCATCAGTTTACATAGGTACCTTGAAATCCTGGTCAGTTCATTAATGATGATAAGAGGTAAATAAACTTTCAAGGTTAGCATAAATTTCTCTTTGTCTATAAATAGTAAAACATCTTTAAACAGTCTCACATGGATTGAAATTTTTTGTTGATTGAGTGAGCACTTGAGACAGGTACAGAATAGAGACATAGATGGATAAACCAAAGGTAATAAATTAGATATAGCAATATAATTGATTAAAAGAAGGAAGGAGTCACTAAACAGAACATTCCAGTGCCAGGTGTGGGATTCCTCTAAAAGACTTATTGGTGAGAAAAGCCCCACAGGCCTCCAATACAGACGTTTACCATCCCTATTAGTTACCCACCAGTTGCTAAAACCCTATTTCTCAAGAGACCACGCCGCTTGGATGCAGGCTACAGAGAAGCTAGAACTGAACAGGGAGCCCCACCCCCACCCCTGCTGGCTAGCCTTCAGAATTCAGATGGTACTGCTGGGCCGGTAAGGCATCATCGGTGATCTTACCCAGTTGTGAGCTCTATATTTCCAACTCTATAATACCAACCTTCCAGATGTTCTTCCAGATAACATCTGCCCTTTATTGAAGTAGTGCTACAACTGAAATGACATTTGAAGTACATTCTGCAAGAGAGAAACCATTCCTAGTACTGTAAACCTGGCCTAAACACCAGGACTGAATAGAGCTTAGGCCCCAGAGGAGAACTTAATACTGCTGTTTATAAGATATTGTCACATATCTACAATATCTGTTTGTATCCATCAACAAGGGCCACTTTCCACTTTAGTCAGGGGAACTTTTCTTTGAAATGAATGGCCTATGTCTTCACAAGATGCTGAGAATAAAGTATGCTTGAGGGAGCATCCATAAATAAGACCCCTGAAGGGTCAAGGAATGTTGTGAAAGATGAAGCAGAAAAAATGTAAGAGCTGGGAGAGGAGATGTGTGTGTGTGTAATACAATTTTCTAACCAAAATGTTGCTATAACAACCATGAATTCATTACAGCTGTCTCTCCTGGCTCTGGACTCACATGTTAATCCCTCCTAACAGTCAACTACAGATGAGGAATGAATTCAGAGGGCACTACCACTTACTACTGAATGATTGGCAACCACTAGATCCCAGGAGGGGAAGAGGCAAGGTGCCAGTTCTGTGTCCACTTGTGAACACAGGCTCTAATGGATGGTTCTTAACCCAGAGCCCCACAGATGGCGGTAGTTAAACTGTGTGGAACACAGAACAAAATGTAATGGACATGAAGAAGAGAAGGAAGAGGAGGGGCTGGCAGAGGCAGGAGGGAAATGGGAGAACAGGAAGAGAGAGTACCTGAAATGCAGTACATACATGCATGGAAATATCAAAGAACAAAATGTATTAATACAATGGATAAAATTTCAAAAAAGGAAGAATAAAGAATTGAAAAATAAAAACAGTCTATTGTATTTTCTTCCCTCCTTTCTTAGGGTCTTTCTAAAGCACTTGCCAAATGACATCACTCATGCTTTGAAGTCATAACTTTTTCCTAACTCACATGACAAAAGCTGTCTCCAGCTTTCTGTTGGGTTTTACCTGTTTCTACTTTTGCACTTGAATTTTAACCTCAATTAACTTTGTTAACTCAGTAGAGAAGTAGATCATTAGAACCAGGAATTATGTTAATTATCTTGTAACAGTAATTGCCTGATAAATGTTGAGTTTGGTCACTGAAAGAAGTAACAAATTCTGAATGAATGAATGAATGAATGAATGAATGAATAGATGGATGGATGGATGGATGGATGGATGGAGGGACACAGGAGTCTCAGAAAATATCTTATCTATCTATACTAAATTATACTAATTAAATCTCCAATTCCATTTAGACTCAAGAAAACAATGAGTCTAAAAGGCCTCATGAAAACCAGAAGTAGAAAGAGTTTCTGTCCCACACTAGTGGTATTCATCTTAGAAGTGTCCAAACTGGATAGACATGGATGATATCACACACACGAGCAATTATCAGAAAGAAATGAGAGAGGCTTAATGAAGGACATCCTGCTTCTATCTAAATTATAATACTTCACAGTCCAGTGGGGAAGCAGTCTTGCATAATGATTTCCTGGAGGAGTCACATTTCCTCCAGTCACTACTAACTACATTTTTATCAAATGGAACTCCTTACCAATGAATTAATGCTTTCTTGAGAACACTTATATCCTAGGTTCAGTAATTGCAGCCTCTCAATTCCATTAATATAGATTTCCTATGAATTGGATGAGCCGTCTCATTTCACTGTGTATCTATCTACACATTCTGCATACTAAAGGACAATCTTTTATTGTTCTAACTGTATAGAAGTTCATTAACATGTATTCACTCTGGGTGTGGTTAATTTCAGTGTAAGCTTTCTTTTTTTTTTGCAAATTCATTGTAATAAATATTGATTTAAGAAAAAAAGAACTAATTTTAAGAAGTTAAAGATCTCTGGGCGGTGGTGGCAGCGCATGCCTTTAATCCCAGCACTCTGGAGGCAGAGCCAGGCGGATCTCTATGAGTTCGAGGCCAGCCTGGGCTACCAAGTGAGTTCCAGGGAAGGCACAAAGCTACACAGAGAAACCCTGTCTCAAAAAACAAACAAACAAAAAAACAAAAACAACAACAACAACAAAAAAATTAAAGATCAGTTGACTAGTCAAAGGGACGTAAATCTTAGAATTATCATTCATTCATTCTAATCTTTTCAAGAAAACCCAAGCCAAACTACTTAAAAGGTAGTATAAACTGTTAATATAGTCATTAAGTTACAGGAGTTTGATCTCATATAAGCAGCTATCTCTCCCATGGGAAAATTCTTGTAATTTAAAATGAAAAGGGGTGCATATGTTATCGTTTTTTCCATCAGCAGTATGGAAGAGCATTGTATGTGACTATATCTAGAATAGCATTCTTAAAGCTAGCACACATTAAAATTTTTTATTGATTCTCCGGGAGTTTGATACAATGTGTTTTGGTCATATTCACTCCCTTTCCCAACTTTTCCCAGGTCCAACCTCCCTTCCTATTCAATCCCTGTTTCCTACCCACCCACATTTGTGTCTTTAAAAAAACCTAGACTTATTTGTGCTGTCCGTATGCTCTTGGATGTGTAGCCACTGGAGAATGATCAATGTACTAATAGCTACATTCTTGGAGAAAACTCTCTCTTTGTCTGCCAGCAGCTAAAAATTGCCAATAGCTCCTTGATTGGGGGTAGGATTATGTGTACAACAACCCTCTTCATGGTGAGATTTGATATGGCTTGGTGTGCATAGGTCTTGTATATGTTGTCACAGGCTCTGTGAGTTTATTTGTGCAGCTATACTTCTGTGTCCATAAGATAATGTTTGCTTGTAATGTCTCTAACTCTCACACCCTTTATACCCCTTATTATAGAACGATCACTGAGCCTTAGGAGGAGGTGGTGCAGTATATATGCTGCCTTTCAGGTTGAGCATTCTGCAATGTCTTATTCTCTACACCTTGACCAGTTGTGGGTTTCTGTGTTAACCACCATCTATTGTGAATAGAAGTTTTCCTGATAAATGTTGAAAGCTGTGTTGTTCTATAGGTATGGTGATAAATCATTAGGACTTGGTTTAGTACTAGGCTCATTTAGCAAGCTAATAGTAGCAGGTTCTCCAGTAGGGCCTATAATGACACGTCTAGCCATAGGTTTGCAGCCTGACAGTGGTGCCAGGACTATGTTTCATATTGTGTAGCAGGACTTAAAACTAATCAGATGTTGTTTAAAGTTCAATCTGATGATGTTTGTGCCATTTCTATAGCTTAAATTATTTATGACTGGACGTGACTGATGAATGCTATTCTCATCCTGTAGTATGCATAGTATCCTCTAGTACTATGGAAGCTAGCCAGTTGGGATGATGCTTCCAGGCAGGTATCAGTGAAATTTCTCCATGTTCTATGATTCGTGTATATGGTGTCTTCATGTCAAGTTCTGAAGGGTAACTAAGAGATTGACAGAAGCCTGCGATGTTTGGATGTAAATGGGGCCTCACTGGCCAACAACATCAAAGGAAGTAGCCCATTATCAGCATGTGTTAAACTAACACTGTATTAAAGGTGTTCATGAATGGCATTGTATTAGTCCTAGAACAGTAGCTCCTAGCTAGCAACTGTATCAACTTAAGTTTAGAGTTATAACCTTATCCCTGTCTTCAGTTACCTTCTTTTATAAAAAGCCATTTTCTGAATTTATCTCTAGACTAGTTTTTCTTCACTTCTTTGCTGGCTTCCACGTTAGATTTAATTTTCTTCTCAATCATATAGAATTCATGAACATAGGACCTGAAGAGACAAGTTATAGGAGTTATAGGTTAAAAATCATGTCTCTGATAGGCACTAGCCATGGAAAGTTAGGGAAATAAAACATTCAAATTTCAAAAGCTTGCTTTCCATTGAAAGTATGTAATATTAGCGCCTACCTCACAGGAGGTTTCACAGTGAAATATAAATTATTCTATTTATAACAAGTAGCAGATTACATAAAGAACAGCCACCTAACTGACCATGGGCAGGAAGAAGATTTTTATTATAGATATGAGAGAAAGGCTAGCCAGAGGCCTTTGGGAAGCCCAAAGCAGCCATAGTTAACTCCCTGGGGAAGAGAGGAGAGGGGCAGATTGGCAAGCCTTGGGGCTCTCTCTCTCTTGAGAGTAGAGAGAACAGCAGAGAGAAGAATGAGAGCAGGAAAAAATCCTCCTGTGTTGTAGAGAAAAAACAGCTAGAGGGTGTGAGGAGGGAGTCCTATGACCTGGACCAGCTTGGAAGTTTAGGGTTGCAGGGGAGGGTTTTTGCCAGTCAGAAGAGCCCAGTGGTAGATGTACCCCATAGGTACATGTCAATAAGAACCAGAGGAGCCTAGAGGATAGCATGGGCTTTGGTAAGTGTCAGTGGGGAAGTGGCTCTCCCTAGCACACAGAAACTCTTTTCACAAGTTCTTGAGGAACAATGAGAGTGAGTTTTGACCAACTCTCCAGCAACCCTTCTGTCATATGCACTGCCTTTGGAGTTTGGGACCTAACAGTAACAATATGATATAGGGATTTTTTTTTGACATCTCTTTGGTGAATATTCATTTAAAATGAATAACATTGAAACGCAATCTTGAAACAATAAACACTGGGAAATATTCCTTATATGAAAAGATTATAGTAAATATCATGAAGGTAAAAAATTATTTCTTCCAAAATCACATTACAATGAAAATGTGATGACTGATCATATTTATAAAGATAACAAATGGTTTTGTTTTAATGAAAAACTTTGACACATCATTATTCCTGAGTAATATGGTCAAATTCCTTTCTTTAGCTAGGGAAACACAGAGGCCAGAAGAGTGACAAATGAATGACTTTGTGGTGGGAGCAGTTCAGAAACTGATTCAGAATAATGACTCAGAAGAACCTGGAAATGATTTTCATATTTGCTACCAAGTGAAAAATTTTGCTCTCCGCCAGAGCCTCTGCTGATGTATTAGAACAGCAACTTGAATGCATAAGCAAATAAATTGCCTCCTGCTTGCTAAATACAGGATTCCTTTGTTGTTGTTTTCTCAAAGAATTAACAAAAATATTTATTCATAAAAAAAGGAAGAAGGAAAAAAATTCTGATTAAGGCCTCAGGCAACAAAACAGTTCCAGGATTGTGTTCTTATGCTGCTGTGGGTGACAGACTCTGAGAGGGATGTTTCTGCTTTTAGATCAGAGCTGTGGCTAGGCTTGATTAACTCTAGATGTCTGAATATACCTCATATTTTCTTTTTCTTTCCTTTCTTTAGTTTTTTACTTTCTTTTTATTTATTCAATGTGTCTTTCACATCAGGTATCTTGATCCCATTCTTTTCCCCATTCCTTTGCATCTACTCTCTGCCCCTGCAACCTTGCCCCCACCCCCAAAAATTAAAATAAAATTTAAGAGAAAAAAGAAGGAAAAAAGGAAAAAAAAATCCCTCATGAAAGTTGCAGTGTGGCCCAGTGAGTCAGACAGTAAACCCCTTTGTCCTTATTGTCTTGCCTTGCAAGTGTTCACTTCAAAGAGTCACGGGTCTGATCTCTGTATCTTAGTGGAATTCTTACTGCAAACAGAGGTCCTCTCATTAGGACGGGGAAAGGTTCTGTGCTTAGGTCTTTGGTGAGGAATCTCTGAGCAGTCACTGTGTCCTGGAGCTCCTAGTGTTTTAGGAATGGCGTTTTCCAGTTTCTGAAGCCAGTGCAGGAGAATAGGAAATGGCTCTTTTTCTCCCTCCTCCCTGGGAAGAGTGGACTGGAACTTCTGTTCACTCTTCTCTCCATCATTTCCCCTGTAAGAATTGAAGAAAATACTGTCCCAGTCATCTGTGGCTCTGCCCTCATCTCTGGGCTGGCACATCTGTTTCCTCCTGTTCCAGATTCTCTGAAGACTATAGTCAGAGGAATTCTGGATAGAAGATGAGCGGGCCATTCCAAGCTTGCAATTAAAGATGCTAATTTTCTAGCATGTCGATGCTTCCTTTTTTATGTTCATCAAATGACTCTTTGGTAAGGGTGGCTTATGTTATGGTCCATTTAATTATTAATGTTCTATATAGCAGAATAGCCAGAGGTTTATACACAAATGTGTATGCAAAGTGGTTATAGTAAGGAAATTGTTGACATGGTTGCTCCATGGTATTGTTAAAGGGAAGGTTTTTATTGTAGATATTGATAAACCAGCCTACCTCCATCTTAGGCTTGGAAGTCATCTTATAGTAAAGGCAAACTAGGTTCATTCCTGTTTATGATTAAAGCTGTTTTTCTCAAGGATAGAGCTATGCCCCAACTGTAACCTTAACTGCAAATGACTCTGTACTGCCTGTTCCAGGAAATGGCAGCCATGCCTTTGTCTGTGAAGGTTGTTATAACCACCTGCTGTTATGATCACCTTGTTACTACCTTGTTATGACCACTTTTCAACCATTTCTCTGTTTCACAAGAAACTGTTATGAGCAATTTGTTATATTTATGTTCTGCTTTTGTAACCCCACTTATTTATCTACCAGATCCTCCATTTGGAAATCCCTTAGCTCACCCATTTCCAATGGTGATCTCTTAAACCTTGCTTTTAGGGAGAGACAGACCATGTACACACACACACACACACACACACACACACACACACACACACACACAATGTTTATGTAATTAATTTAGCTATGATGATTTGGGTTGGTGGTCTTTCTCCTTGCACTTATGGAATTATCAATAAGAGAAGAAGCAATAGACTGAACTTAGCCAGTAGAATGAACATGACTAGCAGACTGGACATGGCCAAGGCTATCAGAGAGAAAGGAGAGGATAGCAGAGCATAGAGAATAGAGGAAAATATTGAGAGTAGAAGGAGCTGAGAAGATGAGAATGGCTGGGCTACAGGAAGGATGAGAAGCTAGGGGTTGGGAAGCCTGTGAGCTGGGGGAGTTTAGGGTAGAGGGGGATGTGACAAAGGCTAAGATGTAAGCATGGACCCTGAAATGTAGACCAGGTACTTGTAATGCTGAGGAGGCCCTGAGGCTAGCACGCATTTTTGATATGCTGATAGGCATATGTCCCTCCTGCCAGAAGCAAGGGAACTGACTCTTTTTGGCAGATGGGAACCAGTTTTACAAGTTCCTGAGAAATGCTGACTTTTATCTAATGGTCTGGCCAGAAATCCTCTGAGAATCCAGGTGGAACTTATTTCTGAATATTTGGACTGCCTTTTGGAGTTTCCTTTCAATCTGACAAAATAATTTTTAAATTATATCTTGTAAGTACAAATCATGAAAACTGTGACCACAACCTCATACTTTATAAAGGATATATTTGCTAAATTTCAGTGTAGAATATTAAGTCCATTATTCCAGTGCTCTTTTGTCCTCCAGTCAAGCAACAGTGACATTTGGGTGATATTCTTCACCATTATATTCTGTTCAGGTCATATCGTTATGAAACCAAGACAAAAAATAGCTTCATTTTGATGATTAGTATTTAATCTCTTCTGGTCTCACTTTCTTTATAGATGTTGCATAATTTGTCAAACCAATATTGGGTCTCTCTCTGGTTTCCTCTTACTAGGTTTGTACATTATCTGTCAAAGAATTCTTGTGAAACACAGTGCACAGTGTAGATGGCAAATAGAGTTCATTATATGTTACATGGGGCACTCTTGGCAGTGAGACTGGTCAGTAACTAAAGTAGTCAGTGGAAGAAGGAAAACATTCTTACATTATAAGAGTGGACAAGGTCCAGAGATATTTACTGACCTACATGTTTAGGCAGACTACTGTGTTAGTTGGGAGTCCCTAGAGGAATTGAAACAATAGAATGAATATATATCTTAAAAATAAATTCATGAGATGGGCGTACAAGGTAGGGGCTAGGCAGCACACAAGGGCATTGCTTGCTGGAGAGGCTGAGAACCTGGTAGCTATTCCATATGTGTCCGCTGTTTGAATCTGATGCTGTGTCGCAGAAGATATTTGAGAGATGCTGGTCTTCAGTGCTTGTTTGAAGCAGAAAGAGCTGGGATCTAATGCCCACAGATAATAGCTGTAGCCACAGCAGTAATAGAGTAGACACACCCACCAGTGAGGAGCCAGGGTGGGCAAGAAACAGCACTACTTTCTGTGGTGGTATTGTGTTTCCCCGAAATATTGTGTGTTCCCCGAAATAAACTTATCTGGGGTCAGAGAACAGGACGGCCACAATATTAAACATGAGGATAGGCAGCACACGCCTTTAATCCCAGCACTCAGGAGGCAGAGCCAGCGGATCTCTGAGTTCAAGGCCACATTGGAAACAGCCAGGCAAGGTGACTCACACCTTTAATCCCAGGGAGTGAAGGCAGAGAACAGAAAGATATATAAGGCATGAAAACCAGGCACCAGAGCTAGTTAAGCATTTGGCTGGTTAAGCATTCAGGCTTTGGAGCAGCACAGTTCAGCTGAGAGCCATTGGGATGAGGACTCAGAAGCTTCCAGTCTGAGGAAACAAGACCAGCTGAGGAACTGGCAAGGTGAGGAAACTGTGGCTTGTTCTGCTTCTCTGATCTTCCAGCATTCACTCCAATAACTGGCCTCAGGTTTGATTTTATTGATAAGACCATTTAAGATTCCTGATACAACTTTCTCCTTGAGCCTTTTTATACCTGGACCTTCACCAGAAGGGACCACCAACTCCAGGAGAGGGTCTTCTTGGAAACAGACCTAACGACCCACCCAGAGTTGTATTTCTCAGTTGACTCCTGATCCACTCAAGTTGGATAGTCAAGATTAGCCAGCACAGCAATCCACCATATTTAATTTTTAAAACAACTTTCTGCAAGATTATTTTCAAGGCCAAAAAAAAAAAAAAAAGTAACCAAGTAAACTAAAAGGAATTAAAGGGAAAAACTTGGCTATGAGATCAGGCAGGCCTTCCTGGTAGTAAACGGCCTTCTTTTGATTGGCCTCAGAAAAGAACACTTCTACTGGACAGTTGCATTCCTTCACAGTCAGCAGCCCCTGGTAACACCAAAGGCTGAATGTTCTATCGAATGTTTCAATATTCTGTTGAATGTCCCAATCTTTTGTTTCTAAATCACTGTCTCAGAGACTCAGGTTCCAGTCATTCCTTCACTTGACAGAGATCCACACTTCATGACATCTGTCTTCTCACTAATTTTCATCTCGTATCTTTGCTTTTCCCCCCTTCCCCTGTCTACATTCATGTACCTGAGATCCCCGGCTACTGTCTCTGCTTTCAGAACACACACTCATGTGTTACCCCTCCTGACTGACTCACAATTTAATACCTACTGCAGGGTTGAAAACAGCACAGAGCCTCAGCTACACGGCTGGTTCCAACTGTAAATTAGACCCTGATTTCCACTGAGTTCATCAGACTTTTCGAGACCCAGCTCATTTTCTAATTTCTCTTCACTCTCCTATTGACAAGATGGTGGACAATGACCTCATCCCCCTCACCCCAGGCTTCTGTTTGTTTGTTTGTTTGTTTGTTTTCAAGACAGGATTTCTCAGTGTAGCCGGGGCCAAACTGGAACTCTGTGGACCAAGCTGGCCTCAAACCTGGAGATCCTTCTGCTTCTGCCTCCTGAGTGCTGGAATAAAGGCACACACCTTTGGCTGTTTGGCTTTGGCTCAGCCTGTTAAAGGCTAGGCTCACAACCTAAAGGCTAAAGGCTAAAGGCTAAAGGCTAAAGGCTAAAGGCTAAAGGCTCCATTCCGTACTGTCCTGCTTTCTTTTCCCCCAAGACATCTATGTTCTATTACTTACGTTTTTTCCTTCTCTTCAACTCCATCTGACATGCTCTTTGTCTCCCTGTGACATGTTACTAGTGACATTTCCTTTTTCTCTTTCTGAGCCTGCAAACAGTTTGCAATCCACATACCCAGGAAGTTTGCCTGCTGTCTCCCTGAACATTTCCTGCCTTGGACAGTGCTTGGAATAAAGCCACGGCACTTAATCTGTATGGTGGATAAATTCACAGAGAATTTTCTTCTTTGATGACTTAGAAAAATGCCCCTGATATATTTCAGGGCAAAGAACAGATTTCTGATTACATTACTAACAACACCTAGTAAGGTTATATGCTCATAGCAAAGGTTTCTATACTGCATCTATCTATCTATCTATCTATCTATCTATCTATCTATCTATCATCATCATTAGCATCTATCTATCTATCATCTATCTATCTATCATCTATGTGTGTGTTAACTTTTTGTTTTAAAATATTAGCTATCAACTGTTAATCAGTAAATAGTAAACTCTGTATTCATTTCTAAAATGTCCCCTGTAAAACCGCTTTTCTTAAAAATACTTTTTTCATACAATATGCTCTGATTATAGTTTCTCTTTCCTTATCTCCTCTGAGATCCTCCCACTTTTCCACCCACCAAACTCCACATCTTTCTCTCTCTCTTTTTTTTGTTGTTTTTTTGTTTGTTTGTTTGTTTGTTTTTGGAGACAGGGTTTCTCTGTGTAGCTTTGCGCCTTTCCTGGAACTCACTTGGTAGCCCAGGCTGGCCTCAAACTCACAGAGATCCGCCTGCCTCTGCCTCCCGAGTGCTGGGATTAAAGGCGTGCGCCACCACCGCCCGGCTCTCTCTTTCGAAAGTAGTCTCGTCTGTCCTCTTTGTCTTTCTTTCTAGGGTAATAATGATGACTATCACATGACTGGTTATGAGCTTAGGGGATGAAAGTGTCTGAGGGGTAAGTCAGATATGAATTCCTGAGTGCTTTAATAAACATTTGGTCTGACAAACTCCCTGATGAATTAGATAAATTCTTAAACAGCATAGCTAATGAGTGCCTCTTCTATCCCATTGGAAGTTCATCATATAATCTCTGGGATAAATTCCTGTGAAATTATCTTGTCTTAATGACTATAGTATGATGAGCAGCTAGAGTATGGGCTAGAGGAAAGGTGGGAATAAACAGGAGCTGGTGGTAATTGCTTTTATGATTCTCCCAAAGAAAACAAGCAAGTTAATTGCACTAGACATATCAAGGGGAAAGCTCAATACCACATTACAATCCTAAGAAGTACACAAGTTTTCTTTGGCCCATGGTACTAAACTCCCTGTTTATAAAACGTTCTCTGATGTGGAACCCACAGGGAAAGGCTCTTCTGATCTCATTATTTCCTGTGTCAAAATGAGACTTTGACGGGGTCTCAAGTGCATTCTTCTTAAAAGCCACTCTGTCTATAAGTTAGTGTCACACAAAAGCAATCAGAACCAACAGATATGAATTCATTTTCCCCATATGTGAATCAGTTAATTTGGTGCAAAAGAATCACAGATAGGATCTATGGAGGATAGTGATTTCACTGGCCCTGAGAAGAACAAGTTGGCAATGCTAGCTTAATTGTTTATGAATTATAACTCACAGACAGGAAAGCACCCTGTCCACTCTTCTGCTTTCTACCATACAAGTCAAGCCCACAGGAAAGGCATTTGGAAATTGATCTGCATTTGCTGCCTCTCTTCTGAACTTTTCTTTTGGTGCCAACCCCACTCTACAGAGCCAGTTCTGTGAGGCTGGAATTTCTGGCTTATTGTGTTCAAAGAATATCTCTCAGCCTTGGCTCTCCAGAGATACTCTCACTAGATGGCAATGTAATCTTCTGGTAACAGTGAAGTTTCTGCTTGTTTTTTCTCATAACATTGTCTGTTTTTCTTCTGAGCCCATGAAAACTCTCACCCATGTTTACATGTTACCATTCTGAATGGTTTCAGTCATGTTTACATCTCATTTTACCCCCTTGTTTTGAATTGCCTATTCAATGGAAAGCTTACATTTCTTTCTTTTAGCTTTAACCTCTCTTTAACAACATTAACATAATCATATCTCCAAAATTGCAGTTCACTTTTATTCACTATGTCACAAAGGGTCCTAAATTGAATGCTATCGGCTATTTTCTGGCCACCATCACCATCATTATCCCAAATGTACCATCTATCTTCCTTTTATAGGCTGTGCACTCATTTCCAGAGATCATTATTAAGTGCACAGAGACAATTACACCATTACTCATCCCAACCCCTCCATGTAAAACAGGTGAAATGCAGCCAGTCAAGAACATTCTCATAGTGTTTAAGTGGCAAGGGTCAAATAATAGCCTAATTTTGCCTGAGTCCCAAACCAGTAGTTTCTTAACTAGTTCACTCTACTCCTCTCATAGTGCTCTACCATAGTCAATCACTTCCCAGGACTGTGCTATGCCTTAACTAGACCTTAAACAGCATTCAACCTCTTGTTATTGTCCTTTTGCAAGAATTTGGTATCTCACTTCTAAGCCAGTTATCTCAAGACTATTCTTACCTCAGGCCAGATTTAAATGAAAAATAAAAATACTTGACTCTCAGAAAGGTAGAGCTTTTGAAAAATCTCTGTTTTGATTTCTATATGAGATGTGATGCCCATGATTGAATAACATGAAAAATATAGACATAGCATAAAAAAACAAGGAATGATAATATAATTTATGAAAACAAACCCGATTGTTATTTACTATTAGAATAGCAATGCTACTAATGCTGAAAATATACCACATCCATATAATTAAAAAACTAAGTTGAACCTAAAATTTATGTAAAAATTCCTCAAATCTAATTTAAATGAAAGAATTTATACAACTTGTAAAGGAAATTACTATGATTTCTGCAATTAGCAAGTAGCTTTGGATAGTATTGAATTTCCTTAAGGATTTAAGAAAAATCATGACTTTTTTTCAGGTTTTTGTCCTTAAAACATTTGTTTTCACACGTTCTAATGTACAGCCTTATGATGGTTTTGGTTTCCAACACACTGAACATAAGAAATGTCAGACACCGTCTTTTGCCTAAGAATTTTTAAAGTACAAATGTAAGCTCAGGTAAAGATTTGACTGGAGAATTGGACTCAGTTGTTAAGAACACTTGTTCTTGCTGAGGAGCCAGAAGAAGGAGCCAAATCCCCTGGAACTGGAGCCATGGATGATTGTGATCCCCTGTGTTGATGCTGGGAGTCAAACCTGGGTTCTGCAGGAATGAGGGTTCTTAACCATTGAGTCATCTCTCCAGACCTCACATATTGATTTTTGTCTCAGTAAAACGTGGTCCAGCATATTGGATCAATTGGGGTTTGTTCCATTCAAAATTTGATTGTATGGTTTTATGAAATTAACATTTATGCATTTCACAGTTACTTATACATTATAACATACATTATAACACATGCATAAAAATATGATTTGAGTCAAACTGGAATTTTTTTTCTCCAAAAGAATATATTCAGCATGTAAAATTTGGAAATGTTGTCTATCTTTTGCCTCCTTGCTGCAATAAAAAAGTATGAATGTGTGCTACAGTGTCCAAATCTCTTTTTACCATAAATATCTGAAGATAGTACATCCATTTGGATTCAAAGTTTTAATTTTTTCCAACAGTGTGACAGAAAGGCTCCCTCTTCCATCTAGAGTAAAGAGGCAATGCTGAAGGAGGGAGGTGATGAAATCATGACCACCTCAACCTCTGACAGAAGCTGGAGAAACCTATCACTATGCTAAATACCCAAAGCAACAACAGAGAACCGTCAAGGAAGCCAGTGAAAGAAAAGTTAATACTCCCATTCCATCCTCTGCTTGGTGTAGGACCAATTTTAACACCTTAAAGATAAAGATGCAGCAGCAATTTTATGTAGAAATGTTGCTCAAGTTACCATCCTTAATGATTTTATTTTCATCCCACAGGAAAAAAAATAACCTTATTACATACTGCTGATGATTATTGATATTGCTAATCAGAAAAAAAAAAGTCCTTGAACTCTTGGTGGTGTATCCTTACAGATACTGACCACAAAGCAAAACTAATGCAGACTTTGTTGAGTGTATCATGTGGAAATGATATGTAGCTACATCTTTCAAAACTTGAGTTAGTATCAAATACCATTTTAATCAATTTGCTGTTAAAAAAAAAAAAAAAAAAAACAGAGGCACATGGCTGGGGATGTAGCTCAGGGATAGAGTACTGATATGTGGAACTTGGGGGTTGTGACAGTACCACAAAAAAAGGAGAAATTAAGAAATCAACAAGTACAAAAAAAGAAAGAAAAAAGAATGAGATAAAGAGGAAATTTAAGGGAAAAGGAAGAAGACGGGGCTTTGCTGAGTATGGTGGTATACACCTGTAATGCTGGCGTTCTGGAGGCTGAGGGAGGGGGGAATGTGAGTGTGTTTCTAGCCTGGGCTACAGACTGAGATTCCATTCTAAACACAGGACAAAAGAAAGAAAAGAAATAGGTTCAGAGAACATAGGCGATTTTTTCAAAAATTCCACATTTAACACTTGACTTTATAGCTCCAAAGCCCAACCCTGAATTTATCTTGCCCAGAAACATATTTTTTGAAGCAAAGAACCAAAGACACAGAATATATCCTTAGTAATTGACAGTGAATATGTCTGGGGGACTATTATTGTAACTGACTCAAAGGAGAAGGTGAGTAGTGTGCAGTTTAATCAGGACTATAACCCAGTCTTACAGTAAGCCAGCTCCATCAACTCTATAGACATTTTCCATTGTGAACTTAAAGGTTAAAAAAAAATCAAACAAACATACTTATTCCAGATGAATTGAACTTGGGACTTCTATGTAATGGATGTTTTTGCCACTTATCCCAGTAAAAGCATGGGAGAACAGAAAGGCAAACTCACTAATTTAAATTTGGCATTTTCCAAGCTCATTACCACTGAACCATGGGATGGTTTCTTTAGTGTGTTGAAAGGTTAAGTTTTGTTCAGGGGGGACAAATGTTTATAAAGTGCTTTGATCTCCTGGACAAATGTCTCAAAACCAAAAAAAAAAAAAAAATCAGTCTTCAGAAAAATCTCAATCATGGAGGTGAAAATTAATGCATCTACTCTCCACAGGTGGCTTCAGAATCAGTTCATTAGCCAATTTTGCTGCAAAATGTGGTTTAGCTACTGTAGTTGCTTTATCTAGGCAAAAACCAAGCCAAAGGAACAAAGTAACTAGAAATTTAAACATGTTAATATAGTCTGTTATTTTATTGCTTTTTCCCCTTCCCACTTTTTAATATTAAAACTTTCTTGAGTCTCCAGGAAAGCCAAATCGTAAAGTCCCACTTAGTCTTTAATTGTTTTTGAATTTGTGAAGCATAGTTACTTGGGATGCGTCTTGTAGTTTCAATTCTTTATTAAATTTTAATCCCAAGGAGAAAAAGGTAGACCAGATGGTGCAAATTCATTATTTGATTTTTCCACCATCTCCTTTGATCCTCACTTATGAAATCCTGGTTGTATTACACTATCTCATTTGTAGTCTGCAGTCTAGTTAACATTCATCATAATCTACCTGGTTAATTCACCAAGTAAATCAGTTCTTATTCTTGATGTTTCTTTATAAAGTTCCTATTTCCCCCACAGGAATTTTATAGCATTAATCAGGCAGGGAAAAGATTATTTTTTCTTTTGTAAAAATCTTAATATATCTCTAGTACTGTGAACTTGAATTTTTTCCAACTTTTTTTTGATATTGAAGTACAAGAAAAAGTGTCTTTTGCTCTGGTATTTTATTACAACCTGTCTCATGATGTGTTGTTCAAATCATCTAAAAGACCTCAGGGCGAAAGAGGCCATCTGGGGCATCAAATAGAGGTGAAGAAATAAAAAAGTGATTGCTGAAATATGAAGCGCTATCATCAGAGATTTGTTTCCCTGGCAAGACACTGATTTGAGTCATATTGCAGAACTGAAGGCATTATCTTGAGTCAGATGATTATTTTGTTTTAAAAGTATGAATCATGCCTCCCCTAAAGTACTTGACAATTGTATTTAAATAAAGCAACAATTTCTCTCCCTTTGATATTAAAATATCACCTCAGTTTCAAGACAGAAGCTGCGATCAGATATACAATCAACGTTAAAATAGATAAACATTTAAATTAGAATATTAGGGAGTCATAAAACTTGGCAATCATTCATGTTTCCAAATGTAAAGCTAAGAAACTGACTATAAATTTTGAAGAGAATCAAAATAAACAAAGTCAGAATATATATATGTATATATATATATGTATATGTATATACATACACACACACACACACACACACACACACATATATATATATAAATACATACATATAAATTAGGAGGCTGCCAGGAGAAAGAAATCCCTAAGGGTATGATAGTTTATCACAAAATGCTCTGAAGCTAAAACTGAATTGTAACATATTTCTTTAAAACAATGCATCACCCATTATAATAACAATGTATTCAATGTGTTCTAGGACATTTTTCATCATTATGTTACCTCATTTGCCTTATGAAAATGCACCCTAAAATGTCATTTCTTAACTTGTATGAGTTCTGAGCAAATTTTTCACCCAGTTCTCTCCACAGCAAATGAAGACAGTTCGGTCTCGGGGTTCTGTGGGTAGAATGCTAGCAGAGAGCTAATGAAGTGTTTAAATATGGACTGGATGAAATTTCATTCGGCGATGATTGGGAGCATTATGCAAGTTAAAATTATGCCTGTTTTAAATTTTAAGCAAACTTGCCCAAAGATAAATGGGCAAGAAAATCAAAATTAAGAAAGTAGAGAAATTCCAAACTACTAGATTACACAAATAAACTCAAAATAATCACCACTAAATGGTTTTATAATTTTTTAGAAATTATTTATTAATAAATTGTTATTTTATTATGTTATATGTATGTATGTTTTGCCTGTGTGCACAATCTCATATGTGCCCACTGCCCACAGAGGCCAGAAGAGTCCTGGAATTTTAGTTAGATAGTTGTAAGCCTCCATGCTGGTGCTGGGAATTGAACCTGGATCCTCTGGAAGATCAGCCAGTGCTCTTAACCACTAAGCCATCCTCCTCTCATTCCCAAATTTTATTTTTTTATGTGCATGAGTATTTTTTCTGCATGTATGTATGTACTTCATGGTTATGCCCTATGCCCATGGAGGCCAAAGTTGTGAAGTTTGTCATAATTCCTGGAGCTAGAATTACAGGAAGTTGTGTACATCTAGATAGGTTCTGGGAACTGAACCCAGGTTCTACACAATGGTCATAAGTATTCTTAGCTCCTGAGCCATCTCTCCAGCCCCTCACGGGTAAAGAATCCTTATTTATGATCTTTCTTTATAACAAGAATTTCAGGTTAGTATCATATAGACACAGTATTTGATTTGGGGGGATAATGTTCATAAAAAATAATAGCCTGTTTCTACTACAGTTGGGCTTTGACCTTTCTTGACTCCAGTAACTAGTGAATAAGGTATTATTAGCTAAGGTATATATTCATATTTAATAAGTGGATTATATCACCTAGCCATATTCTGTTCACAGTGTTTAAAGCAGTTGGCGTTCATTTCATTCAGAGGCATTATATCCTGTTTCCTCTACTGGACAATTGTGTGGAATCTTGCATGAGAAGTTTCCTCCATACACTGACTGATCTTTAGTATCATTATGATTTCTCTAATATAAGGAAAGAACCAATTACTAGGACCCTGTGTAAAATTAAATAATGTATTCAGAAGGAAAGCAGTATATTCTAGGTCAGAGAGGGACTTGTAACAAAAGCATCTTAGAGATAACTAGGACCAAAATCATTCTTCAGAATGAATCAGACAAGGAAACAAAATGAGGAAATAAGTCAAAAGATGGGGGCTTTACTAACTTTCAAATTGTATGATCTTAACTCCAAATAGATACTAGGGTCACGGTTGCCTTAATTCCTTTTGTGAAAATAAATTTGTCCTAGTGTGACTAATATAGTTGAATCTGAACATAATGCAAATTTCATGTTTGCTTGAGGATGATCTTATCTGCAGTGTTTCATTAGGTTAACTAGACAACTGTTCCTCATGGGGCCCAGTGTGATAGACACAGAGAAAACACACAAGCACACACTTTCTATCTCAGTTCATCATGGACACTTAAACTACTACCATCCATATCTAGTGCTATAAATTTCCACCTAATTTTAAATGGACACTTCTCTACCATCATTTCTGTCCCTCTTGGGATTATTCACTAACATTTCCTGGTGCTATTTGGGCTGAGGTTTGGCTAGTGGCAGTCGATCACCAATGGTGGGATGTTGAAAGTTACACCATCTCCTGGTTCCTACACTGCTCTCTGTATCCTGGTCTACCTCGTACAAAGATGATCTGCTGTACACTGATTCAACCGTGAACAACCAAGACTTTCCAGACATGAGGGACTGAGGCCCGCTGAAACCAAGAGCCAGGTAAACCCTCCATTAGATTGTTCCTGTCAGCTATTTTTGGTTACAATGATACAAGAACAACTAACACAGAAAAATAACACTAGAGGACTCACGTTACTGCAAATAAACAACCTTGACTATATTGTTCTTAAGCCTTTGGAATTTGTTTGTTGGAGGAATGAAGAAGAGTTTTGAGCTGTGAATTAAAACCCAAGAGTACTGTAAGCTGAACTTCAAACTATGTCTTGAAATGTTCTAGAAAAGCTAGTGTTTTCATGATTAGACAAGAAATCAACTACTGTTGATAAAACTGAAACTTACTGTCATAAAGAGTTCCTCATTTATGTGAGGATGTTAGATGTAATAAACACTCATTAGGAAGTTAAATGCCCCAATTGTTCCTTATATTAATTTTTTTCCCTATTTTTAGCTGTATCCTTTCCACCTTTTGTCTGTTACATGGCCTTGAATATATCGTAATATTTTTGGCCTTAAATTTTATAATTTGAAGGATTACGTTGATACTGTCCATTCAAAGACCATCTATCATACAATAATAGTCAAACAAAGTTAGGTGTTTTTGTAGGATAATCTTTTTACATACTGTAAAGATGTGTCTTTGCCTGAAGAACCTTCTGATTGGTTTAATAAAATGCTTAATGATCAACAGCTACGTGGGAGAGAATAGGCGGGACTTCCGGGCAGAGAGAGGAACTGGGAGGACTGATGGAGGTTCTTGGATTTTGCCAGCAGACTCAGAGCAAGTTGGACGTGCTGTACTGAGGAAAAGTAAAGAGCCATGTGGCAGAATGTAGATTTAAAAATATGGGTTAATTTAAGTTATAAGAGTTAGTTGGAAACAAGCCTAAGCTAAAGCCCAAGCTTTCATAATCACTAATAAGTCTCTGTGCCATTATTTGAAGCTGGCCACCCACAAGAAAGTCCAACTACAGGGTTTATTGGTTCACGGCAATGAGGGAAACAACGTTCTGTGGGAAATTGTGTGGTGGCTCAGAACCACAGTGTGAGGAGAACCATGCTACAGGATTTCAGCTAGTGGTAGGTGCTCAGGTCAAAGACTAAGAGTTAACTTCACAACTGGATAATATTAAAAGTGGTACTATTTTTAATATCTGAAAAGTGAGAGCTCACAGAGACTGAAACGACAGTCACAGAGCCTGTGTGCGTCTGAGGTAGGTCCTTCGCCTGTGTCACGGTTGGGTAGCTCGGTGTTCTTGTGGGATTCCTAACAGTGGGAGTGGGGGGTGTCTCTCACTCTTTTGTCTACTTTGGGGACATTTTCCCTCCTACTGGGTTGCCTTGCCCAGCCTCGATGTGAGGGTTTGTACCTAGTCTTATTGTAACTTGTGCCAGGTTCAGTGGATCTCCTTGGGAAGCCTGCTCTTTCCTGAAGGGAAGCAAAAAGGGGGTGGATCTAGGGGAGGGGAGATGTGGGGAGGTAAGGCCTGGGAGGAATGGAGGGAGGGAAGAGTGAGGTTAGGATGTAATATATGAAGAGAAGAATAAAAAAATTATTTATAAGGTAGAATAAATGGATTAGAACTAACATTGATTGCTCCAGACTAACAAGAAATAATTCATATTAGCTAAGAGGAGGTCATCTTGCCTGGTGTGGGCGTTTTATAAAACTGCTTGTAATCAACAGGAGAATGTTTTGTGTAGCTATTAATGCTAGCTATGGTGCAATTGCTTACCAAGACTAATTTCTTACATCCCCAGTATATTGAAATCGCCCACACATTGTATTGAATAATTTTGCTTTATATATGATGATATTTTCTAACCTGTTTTAGTTTCTTAGAGTGTTCCTTTGATTACTTAGCAAGCATCTCAACATGCATGTGTTTGTCTAATATGATAGAAATGTTATATATAGCTCTCTCTTTTAATGACAGTGGTGAAGGTTGCTATAATTTTTTTTAATATTTATTTATTTATTATGTATATAGCATGTATGACTGCAGGCCAGACGAGGGCACCGGATCTCATTACAGATGGTTGTGAGCCACCATGTGATTGCTGGGAGTTGAACTCAGGACCTCTGGAAGAACAGCCAGTGCTCTTAACCTCTGAGCCATCTCTCCAGCCCCCAAGGTTGCTATAATTTTTTCAGCTATTTTTAACATTTCTGTTGTTTCAAACTGTGTCTCCATAAACCTATATCTTCATCAGTTATCTTATTTTAACATTTACTGTGATTAAATATGCATATTATTTTTCTGTCATCTCTTTTTTTTTAGTTAGTATGCTAACATTGGCTACTTATTGTTATGTAAGTGCTATCATGTAACACAATGAAACAATACATATTTATTCCACAAGTGATAATATGAATCTTTGTATTCTCCAATATAATTGTTGAAATCATAACCCCCACAGTAGGAGTTATTTCGGTTTCAGAAATTTAATTAGTGCCACAAGAAAGCAGTTCGGGTGCTCTCTCATTCTTCTTCATTTTAGGAAAAAGCAAGTCCTCACTGTCTGGAGAACTTGACCCTCATCTGATACCAGATGTCCTAGTGCTCTATGACCTCCTAGCTTGCAGAACTCTGGCACTAAATCTCTATTGTTGTAAATTATCTGGTTCACATATTTAAACAAGTTCAGATACTTTGCCATCTTATTCTGCCAGCAATCATTTGTAGAATTAACTGAGAGCTGCTTGCTTTTTGGTCCAACAGCTCATCAGTAATTTTCTTCAGGAGTTTTTGTTTGTTTGTTTGTCTTTAGAAAAAAAAAAAGAAACACAGAATCAAGGTGACACCTGGGACCTTTATCTCACTTGAAGACTTGGTCAGGGAAGGATTTCTTCCCAAGCTCAGGCAGCTTCAGTTCAACAACTGATGTTGGAATGGTGGGCTTTATTTCTTTTCTTGTGGATGGTCAAAGGCCTTTTCCAGTTCTTTGCTGTGTTGGTTTCTCCTTGGGCAGCTCACATGGCAACTTGTTAAGCAGTCATGAAAAGAAAAAGTAAGAGATTGAAGGAAGTCAAGAAAGACAGACACACAGACCCACAGAGAGAAAGACTGAGGGAGAGAGGTGTTGCAGTCAACAAAGCTGAAAGGAAGCAAGATGGAAGCTTCATTTTCATGTTAGAAACAAAATATTAACTGTCAGACAATTGGCAAGTCAGTAAGATTGTTAGCTGAGATGCACTCCCCAGATTTCATTTGTTGAATCTGTGTTAATATAATCTGTAAAGATTGGGACTTTGGGAATAGAGTTAATGTCTATGTTATAAAAGATGAGACAGAACTCAGTTGTTTTGGTGTTGTGTGAAGAAAAAGAAGGCTTCTATCTTCAAACAGGACAGGGTGTGCCTTATAAGACCTGATCTGCACTGTCACCTTGAACTGGAATAAATACATTTGCCATTTAAGTCATCTAGTCAGTGGTATTGTTGGGATGAAGCCCCCCACTCAATAAGAGGTCCAAAGACATGACTCTCTGAAAGACATTTAAAAAGCTTTTTGAGTTATTTCAATTCAAATAATAAATATATGCTTATGGTAAAGATATTAATGCTGACTATGGATTTAATGTGCAGATTTTTATTTTACTTCAATTAACATTTGACATTTCTGAAGGTTATGTAAGAATATCAAGGCTATTCGGTATGTTGACTTCGGCTACTCAGACACTCCTGCTCATTATGGTGAACATTGACCCTTCATGATAACAAGCATCAAAAATATACTCTAGCATTTGAATTTACTTAGTGAATTAAGACAGATAGGGAATATTAAAGCTGATTTGAAAGAATAAGAGCATTGTCTATCTCTGTTTATCAAGATGTTACATCTCAACATTATGAGTACTGCTCAAATGATTGCTTCTGTAGCCAGAAATTCCAACTGCAAAAGAGCCGAGGGAAAGAGCTCAACCTTTTCATTTCTGCAGGATTAATGTCTTCTGTCTCCCAAATCACTTGTTCTAAGTCAATGAAAGCTGTTACTCATTATATCATAGATTTTGTACACATGTAGGCAGCCCATTTAGGCAAGAAACTTTTCACATAATTATGAAGAAAATTTGCTCTGATTTTGATTATCAGTTTATAGAGACTCCCACTTTTCAAAAATATTGGTGGGTATTATCTTTAGGGTTAAGAATTGTGGTGATATTGTGTTCCCCAAATATTGTACACCCTAATAAACTTATCTGGGGTCAGAGAACAGAACAGCCACAATATTAATCATAAAGGTTAGGCAATAGTAGCACACACGCCTTTAATCCTAGCATTCCAGAGGCAGAAATCCACCTGGATCTCTGTGAGTTTAAAGCCACACAGGAAACATCCAGGGGTGGTAACAAGAGCCTTTAATCCCAAGAAGTGATGACAGGAAGCAGAAAGGCATTTAAGGCGTGAGGAAGAGGAACTAGGCCTGGTTAAACTTTTCAGCTTTCAGCAGCAGTTCAGCTGAGATCCATTTGGATGAGAACTCAGAGGCTTCCAGTCTGAGGAAAGAGGATCAGCTGAGGAATTGGTGAAGTGAGAAAGTTGTGGCTTGTTCTGCTTCTCTGATCTTCCAGCATTCACTCCAATGACTGGCTCCAGGTTTGATTTTATTAATAGTACCTGTTAAGACTCGTGCTACACAGAATCCCACTGTGTGTCCTAGACTATCCTCAAACTTGTAGTAACCCTCTTGATTCAGACTCCTGAGGACTGGGATTAGATATGTGTACACCATTCCCAGCAAGCAAGCATATGCAATCTTAATTGATTCTTTCAATTATTAGACAAGGTAAATACATTTGAAATGTCATATTTTCCTGTGAAATTAGATTTTAAAAAGTCATCCATTTTAGTGGAAAGTAGTTCAAAAGTCCACTTTTCACAGTATTTTAAAGTTTCTTTCTCTTAGTTAAGATGATTGCATTTAAATTAGGAGCCTTGGTTGCTCAATCATCCCTACAGGGTTGACAGCATTCTCATACAAATGATCCTTCTACAAAGTTTCCAATTTGTATCCAGACTCTTGATGTTGATGACAGTCAATATATTTTTAATAGTCTCTAATGGTATTAATTGTTTTTCTAGTTCCATTGATAAAGGGGACTTAAGTTTATAGTTAAAGCATGAATGCATTGTAGTTAGTAACTCAACACATTCTAATAGTTAGGGAGGTTGATTGAAAGAGAAAGAAAAGATATTTATAATAATTCATCATGAGAAACAATCCTGGAAACACTTTAAGTTGAGCTTTGATAACAAATGAGCAACATGCTTTGCAGTTTTTTATCCCAAACTTAGGGATCCTCAAAATTCAACCAATAAATAAAATCATTTATGATCTTGGATCATTGTGGTGAGTCAATCTACCTTCCATATATAATTTATCTAGAAAAGAGAGTCCATTTGTTTTAGAACACAGCAATACAAACTTTTATTTTCTCTAGGAACAGAACAGAAAATTTAGAAATAGAGATAGATGTATAATACACTTTTAGGTGCATATTCTCTATGTCATTCATCTCTATCTTGCTTAATGTATTGCTACACGACAGTAATTGACAAATAAAAGACCTCATAAGATGAGTCTTGTGACGACTTTTTAACTAGAAAGAAAACTGGGTTCAGAGATGTTTGCCAAAGGCTCATAACTAGTACATGTCAATCTATTTGGCTGGCACTGTATCCTTTAACTCTATTTCTTCTGCTGATCAGTGAAAATATTATTGAGACTTTACACAGGAATAGTTCATAGTCATCTTAAGAAATCAAGTCATGCTGCTGAACAATAGTAAACTGTGGTGTATATGTGCGTAAAAATATAATTGATAACAAAAGTGTGCAATCCAAAGCAAAGTGATACAGCTTTAGAATGACCCTTCTCATTGTATAGAAGTTCATTGAAAAGTATAGACTTTGGGTCTGAGCCAGTGTTTGAGTAGCTTTGGTAATCTAGCTGTGTGATATGTTTTTTGTTTTTTTCTTTTTTCAATTTGCAAGATTTTTACAATAAAATGATTTTTATAAAAGAATGGATCAGCATACAAATACATGAATACTTGGTCTTTGAAAATGTTTTCATATCTACCCTTGAAATGATTATAAGGTCACTGAATCTTCATAATTAGTTTGCTTTATCCACAGGTACATGAGTATAGCTGATATTAGAAGAGTTATGAAATTAGAATATTTACACCAAGGAAGTAATTTACAAAAGGAAAATAGATACAGGAGATGCGTTTATTGAGTCTTATTTATTTTTCCTTAGGGAAGAGAGACCACTAATAAGGTTGCACATTCATTTGAAAACATTGTCTAGTATTATTTCTGCTGGAGAAAGGAATGCTCCAGTGAATAGTGTTGAAGTTCCTAGGTAGGCTCAAACCACTGTGCTCTAAATCTATCCTTGGGGCACAGACATAATTTATGGCATATTTCCACAAGGTAACCATTGGAATTTATGTAGCCATATAGCAAATCTCAAATATTTCCCAGTACATTTGCTTAATGTTATAAATTCAAACTTTTAAAAAAAATCAATACTTTACTATGATATATAAATCAAATAATTTTGCAGGACAAAGGCATCTGTTTATTTTGAATTTTAAAATGGAGGCAAGGACTTTTTAAAAATTTGTATGTGTGTGTATATCTGTTTTTGCATGTATGCACATATATATGTGGTGACCAATGAGGTCAGAAGAGGGTATTGAATTCCCTGGATTACAAGGTATTGTGGTGGTTTCAGCAGGTACAGCCCCTATGGACTCATGGGTCTGAATGCTTGGCCTGTAGGGAGTGGCACTATTAGGAGGTAAAGCCTTATTAGAGAAGTGTGTCACTATGAAGGTGGGCTTTGAGGTCTCAGATGCTGAATCAGGCCCAGTGTGACAGACTCCCTCTGTTCTTTGCTGATCAAGATGTAGAACTCTCAGCTCCTTCTCCAGCACCATGTCTACCTGCACTCTGCCATGTCCCACCATGATGATAATGAACAAAACCTTTGAAACTGTAAGCCACCTCAATTAAATGTTTTCCTTTATAAGAGTTGCTGTGGTCATGGTGTCTCTTCACAGCAATAGAAACCCTAAGACAGAAGTTGGTACCAGGAACTGGGGTATTTCTGTGATAGGCCTGACCATGCTTTTGTTTGGAGGAATTTGGACTTTGGTACTTTGGGTTAGGAAAGCAGTGGAATTCTTTAAGCACTGCTTAATGAACCATACTAGTAGGAGCATGGAAGACAGTGGTAGTGGGAATGATTTGAACTATGGGAGGATGGTTCAGAGGTTTTGGGGGAGATGAATCTTAGTACGTTGCCTACTGATTGTTCTTGTGATACTTTGTTGAAGAAGTGGCTGCTTTTTGTCCTTGTCCAAAGAGTCTGCCTGAGGCTAAAGTGAAGAGATTTTGACTAATTCTGTTAGCACGGGAAATCTCAAACAGCCTATTAATGACCTGTTGTGTGGTTTTTGGTGGTTACTCTTATAAGAGAGTAACAGTGACACACTTTCTCAAAGAGAGGCAGTTTCTCAGAGAGACAACAGCTGAGGGGATGTGTCACTGATAGATAAGCCACTTAAGGAATGATGTCAGTCCTCTGAGCAGAAAAAAAAAATGATATCAAGCAGAGGAATGAATGCAGAATGTCCACACAAAGCACCCGGGAAAGGTAAACACACAGGGATGCACAGGGCCATAGTGCCACTGGAGTACTGTCTAATCTTCAGTTCTGGCATTGAATTGGAAATTGAAAAGCAAATGTCATTAGGAAACCACACTAATGGATATGCAATATTTAAAAAAAAAACAATTTGTGAATAAAATTGAAAACACGAATTATGAAAACAAACTGGAAATATCAATCACAAGAGGGAAATTGATACCTGTATATTCACTGTCACTTGCACACTAGCAACATCTCAAATAAATCCCCTAATTTTATACCTAGGAATGAATTAAAAAAAAAAAAAAGAAAAGAAGCCCAAAGATATCAGAAGAAAGGAAACCAAGAAGGAATTGAATCCAAATGAGTGAAATGAGAAATGGGGGGGGGGGGAAATACAGGGAGAGATATAAATAATTAAAGTCAGTTTTGAAAATTTTAAGAAATTTATGAAAGCTTTCAAATAGACCAAAAAGAAATCAGATAATCAAAAAATGGAAGTGAAAAAACAGATTATAACAGGTACCATAAGGAATAAGTATTATGAGATGTAATTACATCTCAAAAGTTGGACAAACTCTGCAATGTGCCTTTATAAAGAGGATCCACATGTGCACAAAGGTGGTTCTCTGCAATGAATTACCTATGGCTACAAACAGAATGTTTTCTTCTGCTTTAGAGATTATGTTTGATTCTGCCATGCACTTTATGCATATATGGTAGAATAGAATATTTATTAGGGCAACATCAATACAGTGTACTAGCAATGTAAAGTATCAAACATCTTTAAAATAGTGATCATATATAATAACTCATGCTAGAGTCAGATTAATTGGATTAAAAGACTTACTGAAACTGTAACAAAGATCATGTAAAATGTTATCTGTTTTCGTTTTTTTTTTCATTTCAACAAACTCACTCGGAATCTCAATGCCTTGTGGTGATATACTGTGTACCTTAATAAAATTTGCCTGAATATCAGAGAACAGAGCAAGCCACTAGATTAAACATAGATGCTAGGCAGTGGTGGCACACACCTTTAATCTTAGCACTCGGGAGGCAGAGATCCATCTGGACTACATGAGCCACCCTGGACTACATGAGATTGACTCAGTCTAGGAGAGAAATAGAGCCAGACAATGGTGGCACATACCTTTAATTCTAGCATTTGAAAAGCACACACACCATTAATCCTAGCACTAGAAAGTGATGGCTGGGTGGGGAAAGGTATATAAGGTATGAAGAGATAGGAACTGAAGGCTTTTCAGGCTGAGGAGTCCTAGAGGTGAAACATGGCAGTGGCTTGTTCCTTTGTTTCTTTGATCTTTCAGCATTTACACCAATATCTGGTTCCGAGTTTTTTAAAATAAGACTATTTAGCAATTCGTGTTACAGGGTCTAATTCCAAAGTGTCTCACTGCTTATGAGTCCATGCATCTGCAGGGCTGGGAGCTCATAGGGACATGAGTTGATCTTAGCTGGATTCACTGTGAAGGCTAGCTAGTAGCTAGCTAGCAGCTAGCTGGCCAGGTAGCATGCCCACTGTGACATGTGGGCTGTCACCTGGGATAATTAGACTAGAACTCATATCAGAGTCAAGAGGCTTTTAGTTTTGTTTATTTATTTAGTTATTTCTTTTTATGTTATTATCATTATACAACTATGTTTACTGAGATAGCATGTTGCTCTGTAATCTGGGCTGGTCTCCATTTGGGGATTATCTGGACTCAGCCTCCTGAGTTCTGGGATTGAAGGCATGTGACACCAAGTGCTGGTAGAAGGCTTTTTTTTTTTCCGAGTCAGTTCTATGAACAACACCAAGAAAAAGCTAAAATTGGCAAACAATTCATATTGTTATTATTTGACTGTTATTATTGTTATTACTTAACAAAGTAAGCTATAGGGATAGCCCAGGAGCAGGAGCTGGAAAATCTCATTGCAAAGGAGAGGAACACAAAAATGCTGACTAAATAGCTTTGAGTGTTTTCACAATAAACACACCGTGGATAGCAGTGTATTTCCTAGATTCATCATTAGTTTATGTAAGTATGCCATGGTCTAAGGATTTAGAGAGCCGTCCAATGATAAGATGCACCACATTGCACTTGGAGTTTATGCCACCATTTATTTCACCATTCGGAAATTCCTTTTCATCCACAACCCCCCCGGCACACCTGCCTCTACTTTGGAACCTTTCCATGTTTTCCTCTATTGTGTAAAGAATACACATTTTTAAAAATAAAAATGGAATGATATTTAACTCAAGAAGCAAATAGATTTGACCAACACATTCTTAACAGCAGTGTTGTTTTTCAGGGTTTCACATTAAAACTCACACAACTGTATTTGTCGCCAAGTGAAATCACAGCCCCCTTGCCTAGAGTTCGTTTTGGGAAAATTGGGCTTGAGCTCCCAGCATACTGCCATAATGAAGGGTGAAGTGGATACTGACTGAAACTTGGAAATTCTTATTTCGAAGATGGATTTAGACAGGACTATCTGTTTTCAAATTACCTATGAAGAGTGTATTGATGCCCAGTTGTCTATGGAGTGTTTCTTGGATATAAAGGTATGCTCTCATCAATTAAATTTAAAATTCTAAGATTTAGGCTTCTTGTAACGAAAGAGTATGAAGCAGTGGACGATGGGAACTGGAGCTTCTAAACACTGTGTACGTGTACAGGAAAACTGACCGAAAAAATAGGTTTATGAAGCTTGAGCAAGTGTGATACTTATTTCTATGTGTCGCATGAGGTGGCTAAGGTGACTAGATGTTTGGTTGAAAAGTGGCACTGGAGAACTGGCTCAGTGGTTAAGAGTGATCGCCTTTCTTTCAGAGGACCTGGGTTTGATCCCTAGTGCCCACACAGCAGCTCACAAGCATCTGTAACTTCAATTGCAGGGTTTCTGACACCTTCTTCTGGTCTCAGTGCACACCAGGCATGTGCATTTTATATATAATTATATATACAATAAAATAAATTGTCTAAAGTCAAATGATGGCTCAATGGATGAAGTATTTGCTTCCCCAGCATGAGGACAAGGATTTGGTTTCCACAAGAGCAGAGTGTATGAACCTGTAATCTCAGAGCTTGCTTACTTTGTAAATTAATGTTCATTCTTTATTTTATTCCTATGATAACTGATATGCATGATCTCCTATGATAACTAATATGCATGATCGTTTGTGTTGTTGGCCACAAAAGAATGTGCAGTTGGACAAAGGAGTCACGTCTGGTCTTTGCCTCAGAGCACACAGCATATACATGCTCTGTTCAGGAGGTGACCTACTGCCACCCACACAGAGCCTTTCTTCAGCTCACACAAAGCAACTTCTACTTCTACCACATCTTTGACTGTTTGGAGTAGATACTTTTATTATTCATTCTATTATTCTTGAGCACTGGATACTTATGTGCATTATTACTGGAAAAGCTACATTAAATGGTTCAGTGGGAAAGCAATGGATCTCTTTCACTTCACAGTAAAGCTCCAGTTTATCTAGATGGGTAAACATGGACCCAAATGTTATCAAGCTTGTTTGCTTAGCATATTGCTTTACATTTTTGTGAGCAGACATATGGTGTTTGCCCAGGTTTGGATGGAAACTTTATTCATTTTAATGAAATTTCCAGTAAGATTAATAGAAAGAGGTTTGTTTCAGTGAAAAAAAATCATCAGTTACTGGTGTAAATAAGGTTATAACGTTGCCCCCTTTAATTAACATTGATATTTTTAACTTAAAGTTGAAAAATGAAATTAAACATGTTGAATTCCAAGGCCTCTGCATATCACTTAGTTCAAGCAGTCCTATATTTTTAATGACCTGGCTACATCACACAGTTCTTATTATATACTTGGGAAATGTAATGAAGATTTAATAATTTGTCAAATTGCATCCAGCCAAGCATATGATTAGCTGTATGGAAACTCCTAATTTATGAAATATAGGACTGAAATTTTTATCATGGTTTAAAAATATTTCTTTTAACTATATTCTAGTGGTTTTAAAATAATTTTTTGGGCCAGATGGTGGTGGCACACACCTTTAATCCCAGCACTCGGGAGGCAGAGGCAGGCGGATCTCTGTGAGTTCGAAGCCAGCCTGGTCTCCAAAGCAAGTTCCAGGAAAGGTGCAAAGCTACACAGAGAAACCCTGTCTCAAAAAAAATCATTTTTTGGACATGCATATGAACATGACCTCAATTAGTCAGTTTTCCCCATCACATTTTTTCATCTTCTTTTGTTGCCTCCATCAGAAATGTTAAAGGTGTGGGTCCCATCAAGTCCCCAACACTGTCACTGTCTCCAACTCCAGGGTCCCCTTATCCATCCCTTTCCACTTTATCTCCTTCCTTGATCTCCCCAACTTTCCAATCCTGTTACCACTTCATTTTCATGAGAACTGTTGAAATGCCTTTCTAAATTGTGTTTCTCTGTCCAATATTGCTAAAAACATTCAGTAGAGAACTGTTAAGCAATAAGAAAGTGTCGTGGGCACATGCTACATACCTAGGTGTATATTTATGAACAAAGTGAAGGCTGGAGAATGGTCCCAGTTTCCTGGTTTGGAAACCTCAAACAGTAAAAGAAACAGCAAGATTTGACTTCATAAATTTCTTTGAAATTTCCTATCCCCCCACAAACTTTTGAAGATGCTCTATTAACTACCTTTACTGTGACAGTTTTGTCCTGTATCAAAGACACAGTATGATGCCAATTTCTTAAGTTCACTCTGGATGGCATGGTTAGCAGATAATTGCCAGTTGAAAGCCAAGCAAGGTCAGTTCACAGCGGAGTGTTTCCTCTGAGTTCATTAGTAATTTAAAAGTACAAAGGAATAACCTAAGATGATTATGAAATGATCACTTAAAATCACATACACAGTGATAGAGAGATAGCTCAACAGTTTAGGACACTCTTGCTCTTAGAGAGGACCCAGAGTCAACTCCAGCACCCACATCACGGTTCCCAACTATCTTTAATTCTAGTTCTAAGTGATCTGATACCTTTTTCTGGCCTCCTTGGGCAACAGGAATGTAATACACATATATACATGCAGACAAAACAATTACACACATAAAATAAAATAAATCTACTTTTAACTCACATGTTTATCTTTACAAGTTTGCTCCAATTATGTAAATTATATTTATCATTTCATTGTAGGTAAAATGTCACCTACAAAATGTATATAATACCCTAATAGATACATGGAAAGGAGTTGACAGTCTTATTTCAGTTCAGCCTAAATGAAATATCTGTCTGTAATTTCAGAATAGGATACACAGTGGGAAACTGTATGGGGGCATCCCACTAGTGAAAAAATTGGGGGCTGCACTCTTAGGAGGTAAATTGGGTAAAACTCGTGCTTAGATTATCTCTGAGATATGAATGAAATCAAATATATTTTATGGTCTATAACCTAGTGCATTTACATGCTTTGACTTTGTTCAGAATAAAGCTGTATTTCTCAGACCTATCTGAAATGTTTCAAAAAACAGGAACAAAATCTTTTTGTATGTGTTTGCGAGAGACTGAAAGTATAATCTTGAATATTTTTTTAAACAATTGCCCCAATCCGTATTTGTTTTCCACAGAGAATTTTTAGGATGGCTATTCTGCCTCCCAGCCCCCAGTGAATCCAACCTCAATAATAGTTTAGAACAAAGTAAGAAATTCGTTTAAGGGGAGTAATAACAAACCAGGAAATTGTTGACTTCTACAATCTCGAGAGTTCCCAGGTTTATTAGAAAGAAAAATAAATCGATATCAATGTAAAGTGTTGAGAAGTGGAAAGAGTTTGGAAGTCAAACTGCAGTGGTTGCTTGGGTATTCAGAAAGTAATCAGATTTCATGTCTATTATCCAAGTGAGCCAGCGTGAGAGGACTGCTGAGGTCTTGAGAGCTGACCCAACAGGGCTCAAAACAACAGAGGACAAATACAAATGTGACTGCTGACTGTAGTTTTCCTTTGGGGACTCCTAGGTATGCAAACACCTACTGACCTCATTAAGAACAATCTTGTTTTAGCAAGGAGGAAAGGTAGCCACAACAAGCTAAATTACCAAAGGTTATAAGGTTAGGCTGTGTGACATCATAGAGGAGAATTCAAAGCCCCAGCTCTCTGAGCTAGTTCCCTGTTTACTTACACCTTCTGTTCTGTGCTGTTAGTGAGTTCTCAGGAACATTTCAACTCTGGCATAAGAATGTGAGTTGAGGAGATGATAATGGTTTGAATGTAGAGAGGACAAGATCATCCCTTTCATCCTAAGTAATGCAGAAGGAGTGCCTGAAGCATTTAAACACCAGGTGACAAATAGGACACAGATGTGGAGGCAGCAGCCAGCAGGTCTTTCTTCCTGCCCTGCCCCAGCAGCAGCTGTCCAGTCCTTAGTCTCACCAGGTCATCACTGTTAGCTGCAAGACGACTGAGGTTGAGTAGAACAGACTGACTCTCTGTGAGTTCTGATAGATTCATCAAGAAGTTATCAAATGCATGTCATGTATGTATCCTCACTCTTAAGTCTTTGAACTACTGTATTGGGCACAATGTTCAGGAACTCCTAAAAGGATTAAAGACAAAGTAAAAGAGCCGGGCAGTGGTGGCACACGCACGCCTTTAATCCCAGCACTTGTGAGTTCAAGGCCAGCCTGGTCTACAAAGCAAGTTCCAGGGAAGGCGCAAAACTACTCAGAGAAACCCTGTCTTGGAAAAAATAAAAAAAGACTAAGTAAATAAATAAAACGGGAAGACCATTCATGTTCATGGCTTTGGAGATTGATAGTAAATGTCCATATTACCCAAAGAGATCTTTAGATATAAAGCAATCCCCAGAAAAACTCTAGGGATATTCTATAGACTTGTAGGACTAGAAGAAAGACAATTCAAGAGTTGTCCCAAGGAACACAAACAATCATAAGCACAAAGGAAATTAAAAAGTTGTAGGCCTCATATTTTCTGTTTTCAAGATATTCATCAGAGCCACATTAGCCAGAACAGATTGTATTAGCATTAAAAGAGATGTATAGACAAATGCAAAGTAACAGAGATCTAAAACCACCAAATCCACATTATCTACAGCCAACCACTTCTCAGTAAAGTGCAGAAAACATTTGAGGCAGCTACTCAGTTGTGCTGGAACTGGATATCAGCAAGCAGAAACCTGAAATCTGATGTTTGTCTAATCATCTGTCAAAATAAAGTCAAATGGATCAAAGACATGCAATTTTGAAACCACCAGGGGGAGAGAAAAAAAAAAAAAACAGAGAAAGTACTTCAAGACATTGGAACAGACTGTGATTTCCTGCACAGACTCAAGCAGCACAGAAAACAAAAGCAAAACTGACAGGTGGGATCACATCAAACTAAAAAGCTCCAGTAGCACAAAAACATCAGGAAATAGCCTAGTGAATGAGAGAAGGTGTTTATCAACTATTCAGTTCATGAAGGTTTATATATAGAATATTTAAGGAACTGAAATAAATCTTAACCAAAAGCAAAATCAAATAAGCAGGTGATCTGAATAGATGTTTCTCAAAAAGGAACAGAAAGAAAGAAAAACGGCTCCCAAATATGGAAAAAGTTATGTCTTGCATCAAAGAAATGAAAGTCTGAACGATAATGGCATTCACTCTCACTCCAGTTATAATGGTTGCTAGTGGGGGAGGGGCAAAGGGGTTACTGAAGACTTGGGAAAAAAGGGAACTTTTATGCATGGTTGACAGAGATATAAATTAGCAGTCTTTACAGAGAGTATTGTGGTGGGTTCTTAAGAACTATATATTCTATGACACAGATAACCCACTTCTGTGTTCTTGCCCAAAGGAAACAAAATCAGCCCAGTAAAAACACATTTGAATGCCTATGTTTATTGTAGCACTTTTAGCAGTAGCTAATATGTGAAATCAGGATAGGTAGGCACCCATGAATGAATGGAAAGATAAAGAGCATGGAGCAGCAGAAATTCAATGGAGAGTGGGGCAGTGAGAGAGAAGAGAGTTATACCCAACAAAATGAGTGGAAGACAGCATGCTAAATGAAACCAACAGGGCACAGATAGGCACATGTGGGTTCTTCACCCTAAAACATGCAAAGCCTTATCAACAATGGATAACCTGCAAGACTTATCTGTAAGGTTCCCTGTTATCCTAAAATGTCCCTTTTGTCTTTCCTCTGACTGGCTGCCTATCCCAGGGATGTTCTCATGGCAACCTTGGAACACCCAATTAGTTGTTTACACAGGCTGTCTTAGGCTGTATCTGTGAAATATTGTGAGATTCCCAGCCTATCAACAGCACTCTACAAACAAGTCTGTATATCACTTGGTACTGTTAATCTTATGATAAGGAATTAAATCTATCGTGGTGGATATACCATATTACTAAGAAGATTTTATGTTCCAATAGTTAAGCAACACAAAGAAGGACAAAGTAGAATTCAAGAAGAGCACAGCTGAAACAGATCCAAACCATATCTTTTTAAGGCTTACTTTTATTTATGCTATTGGTATGTGTTTGTGTGTGCATGTGTGGCTAGGAGTGCCCACAGGGGCCAGAAGAGGGCGTCAGATTCCCTTGAAGCTGGAGTTAAAAGTAGCTGTGAGTCACCTGAAATGGATGCAGGGAACCAAATGGGTCCTTTGAGAGAGCAACAGACACTCTTAACTGTTGAACCATCTTTCTAGCCACCACACCTTGTTTTTAACAACAGAATTTAATTATTCTTGTAACACCTGTACTTCATAGTTATGTAGCAATAATTTGACTACTTCCTTATACCTGTGACTCTTTCACAATTTTCAAAGATACAATATTCTCCCAACAATTGTGGAAAACAAAACACAGGACCACTAAAGTTTGCCTACTTACCCTTGAAAGAGCCAGGAAAATAAGTCCTTGAGATACTTAATAAGTTATGGGAGGGCATACTAAATGAAATTATATAGCCAACTCTCTTTGTCTGACTCCTAATAGGATTTACAATGATAAATTATTTTCTTGTGAAATAATAATTGTTATTACATTTTCTTCTCAAATTTATTTGTGTTTTGTTACAAGAACAATGGGTACTTCAAAAATGCTGAGAAGGTAATTCAATGAATTTAGAAATTAAATAAAAGTTAACCGGGATTTTCTTAAATTTATCATAGCAATAAATGAACTTAGTAGTGTACTGGTCTATAAGAAAAGTGAAGCTCTTTAATCACAAAATAAATTGAATTTCATAACCATTTAATGCATTTCGGTTAAACACACTGAATGTTCAAAGTTACTCATTTCAATTAAGGTCCAATACAAATTATATATTATGTTCATTCTTATGATAGGTCAATAAAACATAATACATTTTCTAAGAAGAAATTTGGTTAACTGGTTTGAACTAAGCCTACATGGAAAAAAACAAAGAAACATGATTTTTTTTGGTACCACATAAGTGCGTTTTATCATTTACCGACTACTTGAACTTATATTGTTGCATGTATATTTAAATTTATTTCCATATTAAACATACTGTAATAAAGTCAATGAGCAAACATTAGAAAATAATAGACTAAGTTCATTTTTCCAACTCATGTTTCATTAGCTGGCTGATAAAAAATAAAATTGTGAAACTATAGAAAATGTTTCTTTTAGGAAGAACATCTAAATAACAGCTATTTTTTAAAAATACTCATTGTGCTCAGAGTGAAACACAAGTAACTGTTAGAAGAAAAATCAAATCTAAATTCTTAAATGTGACATTGAAAGTCACATTTTATTTCTGGATAATGTTTTCACATTTTCATAGATTTGCCTGAGAAGAATATAGGCAACTTCTACATATAGAAGTTTGTGAGGGAGAGCCCTTTTTTAATGCACAAATTCAAAGGACAGGCAGGCTTCACAAAAGAGTTGAACCATTCAAAGTGCTATTTAAAACACTTGATTTAAGTATCATATGAATCAGTCTGTTTATCTGCTTGGGTTTGGAGCTATAGTAACTCTGAAAAGAAGACCAAGTTCCCAATTACCTTGCCCATCTTGTGATCTCATGATAGACAATACTATTTAATTTGTCCACTGGGTTGTGAGTCCTGAGTGCTGTGGCATGGTCAAGATGGCATCACCAGTGAATGCTTCGTGAAAACTGAGTTGTCTCTGTCACCTGTCTCTGCCTGTTTTCATGAATATCTCTTTATATGGCAAGGCCATCTTGAGAATCATTGCCAAGAATAAGTGTACATAAAGATGCCAAAGTACTTTTCTCCTTCTTCTCTCTGTTATCTCTGTCTTTAAGACATTAAAAACGGAGGCCCTTCAGGTGCCACGTAACACACTATACCTAAACACAATAAGCAAGGAATCAACCTGATCTTCAAGTCTCTGGTTTTTGAGGAATGATTTTATGTTCAGAGCTCCCACTTGGATCCCAGGCATCATTTCAGCCATTAAGACTTTAGAGTGAAATGCAAAATACTAATCATATAAATTTATAAGTTACATTTCTTTTTAGTAATGAAAATGAATAAACTCCCATGTGAATAGTATAAATGCCACAGATACATTTTTGAGCCAAAGACACACCAGTTGGCTCAGTTAAATAGTTTCTAAATGTAAAGTCAAACATACAAAACTACATATTTACCTATGGTATGCATGCATATATACGCCTTTGTATAATAAAGCTAAAATGTAATTCGACAGTAAACACATGGTCCTCATGATGTCATATGTACAGGGTTGGTCAGGCTGGTGTTGGTAGAAGAGGGAAGAAATTATGGGTTGCCTAGACACCCATCTTCATCCCATTTCATGCAATGCGTACCTTTAAGTTCTCTTATTAGCAGTTAAGTGAATATTGGTAATGATATTATACTATAGCATTTGTATACAGAAAATTTATAGATGCCATTAAATTGTATATGTGTTACAATACTGTAACACATCTTATATAGAGAATTGTTTTCCTAACTGGGCCAAGTGGTTTAGAAAATACATGGAAAGGCCAATTCCTTAGTAACAATTTGTAATGAGCCACTACTGAGTGAACTGTCAAATGAATTTACACTAAGGAGGTTTGGGGGTTTATTTCTTTCCTAAAAAGAAAAAAAAAACTGAGGCAATCTATAATATGCTAAGATTGACATTCAAATGGATGCGTTTGCTTATTAACAAGATCATTACTGAGAAGAAGAATGTAAAGGGTGTGGTTTTTGTAAGTCATCTAGTTTTCCAACATTTTAGATACACAAAGCAAAAAAAAAAAATCTGAATTATAAAACTACTATAAGGCAAGAAACAAAAAAATATCATTTAAAGAGAGAATGTTGCTAAAATCCAGGGTTATGGTAGTATGATTTGAATAAGGAGAGGATCTCACTCTCATCTTGTTCAATATAAAAAGGCACATTAACCAAAATAATAAGTTAAAGACCTGTGCTTGAATGTTTTAAACTGCTTATTAAATATTTAAAAATAAAAACTAATCATAAAACCCATGATGAGTGGACTATCAAAATTTTGACAAAAGAAAGGATTGTGATTAATTTGTGAATTTAGCTATTGGGAAGTTTTCCTGTGCATGCCTTATCTGATGCTGGCCAAGTTTTTGTTTTGATTTGGTTTGGCTTGAGTTTTGATGTATTATATGGTCAGAAAGGAGCAGTAGCAATTTATCTGCTTAGGACAAATGCACCCAGGATATGTGCCTTGAAAGCCAGATAATATGAACACTTGAGAATCAACTGAAGGCTGGAGAGACTGGCTCAGAATCTAAAGTGAAGCAGCAGAGTTCAACTCCTCAATACCCACATACACACAGGGTAGAAGCTGTATACTTATTTTATATTCTATATTAAACTTTACATTTCTCTTAGGGTTTCTAGTGCTATGAAGAGACACTGTGACCATGGTAACTTTTATAAAGGAAAACATTTAATTGGGGTGGCTTACAGTTTCAGTGGTTTAGTCCATTATCATCATGGCAGGACACAGCTATTTGCAGGCAGACGTGGTGCTAGAGAAGAAGCTGAGAGTTCTGCATCTTGATCCATAGACAAGAAGTAAACTTTGTCACTGGGTGTAGCTTGGACACAGAAGTCCTCAAAGCCAGTCCCCACAGTGATAAACTTCCTTCAACAAGGATATACCTACTCCAACAAAGTCAAACCTCCTAATAGTGCCATTCCCTATGGGGGCCATTTGCTTTCAAACCACCACATTACATTATATATATATATATTTCCTGCATCCAGGAGACAAAGACCGGTTCCCCAGGGCAAGCTACATAATTAGCCTAGCCATACTGGTGAATTCTAGGTTCAATTGAGAGATCTTGTTTCATTGAATAAGGTGAAGACTGAATGAGAAAAGCACCTAACAGCACTTCTGGTTATACCCCACACATACACACACATAGACACATACACCCCAATCCCTGACACACACATGTGAATAAGTACCCACATATATGAACACACAAATATACATGCATGCATACTAAACATAGGCATCCAACAAAAGAATATACCTAAATGTCACAGGTGAATATTCACATAGTATTGCAAGCCCCATCAGTGACTGACCTATGTTTAATACCAAACAGAACATATACTAAAACATTCCTTTCATTAAAAACACAGGCAGAGTAAGAATTCAACTGTAATAGAAAACAGAAAATTTATAATAGCAAATTAGAATAAAGTTATGAGATGGTGGTTTCCCTCAAAGTATTATTTTGCATGGTCACATCTTTGCTTAATGGGATTGTTTTGGGTTTGGTTTGGTATAGTCTAATGGTCAGATTACCACTGTTCTTCTTAAGATCCGCTATTTAAAATAAGGGTGGCTAGAACACAAGAATGGGAAACCATGACAACAGATAATGGGCTGCCCAAGTGAGTACCTCTCACTTGAACCCAAAACTCTTCCGTGCAGTTAGTCTCTCTCCCTAATTTGTTCCAGAAATTCCTGTTTCTGATTCCCCAGTGTTAGGATTATGGCAGGTTATCTTGACTCTACCACATTTAGGGGGGTCCTAGGGGTCCAAACTCTGGTCCTCATGCTTATGCAACAAGCATGTTTGCCCCCCCAAGCCACGCCCAACCTCTCAAACATGTTCTTAGTTATAAGTCATTCTTCAATAGCAAGCTAAAACCACCCCCACCCACCCACCCCCCCAAAAAATACAGATAATGAAATAGCTAAATATAGTGGATCTATTGATGTCAGTGTGATCCAAACCTTCCTCAGCACAAGATTCTCTATCATGACATTTAAAAGAATGAATTTCCACAGGTGAGAACAAAGATCCTCTCTGAAGATATCACCATGCCTTCTGTGTAGAGCTTCGAGTCTTCGACATGGCCACATTGTCTTCTCCCTCACAGTTTCCTCCGACATTATCTGCATTTTTGTTCTCCTCATGGAAGTGTTTTGTGAATAATTTATGCCCATCACATTTGAAAGGTACAGGAATCTACGAGAAGGTTGAAAATGCTAATAAAATCGGTTGTGCGGTTAAAATGTACACAGATACAGCAATTATTTTCAAGCCCAAAGGGGTGGGAAGAGCAACATGTTCCATGTGCTTATAGAAGATATTCTGCACTAGGAGCTGTTTTGAAAGATGGGAAGGAAATGCTACAGAAGGTAAATAATTCAAACAAAAACAGCTGGTGAAGGCTGAAAAAGTGATGAAATACCAACATGTTCCAATGTGGGTCTTCAGAACCACTAAGAGACAGGGGCTTAAGTAAAAAAATGTTCGTGTGGAGCTAGTTTAAGAAGGTAAAGAGTGTTCCTGCTGAATGACTAAGCAGTTCTGTGGAAAATCTTCGGGTTGCCAGGAGGGAACACTACAAGCCCCATTAGGAACCTCAGGTGAGACCATAGTACTCTATTTCAAGAAAGAAATGTGTGCCGGGTGCACCTGAAGACACAGTGAAGGTGTTCCCGATTGGGAAGATTTGAGGGACAGTTGCATTTCCATTTGGCCTAAAAACAAAGTGGGCACAGCCACCAGAACCAGCTCTTGTCACATAAGCAAGGATGCATATACAGCTAAAGACCAAATGAAGGTAGACACAATGTAACATTTATATTTTTAATTCTAAATTATAATGTAGTGTGAGCTAAAATGCAAACCACCAATGTAGTTCATGTCTTTTGAGGTAATTATGCATCCCTTTGTAGTTATAAGAATGAATCCTAACAGACTTAGCTTTTTTTTTTCTTTGCTCATTTCCCTCAGTGGTAACATCTTCCAAGACAATAGTGTAACAGAGGTGGAAGCTGGCATTGGTACTGGGCACTGAACATCACAAGCCTCTTCATGTTACTTACATCCCCATAGGCCACACTCAGAAGCCCTTCATCCTCACTGCCAGAAACTTCAGCAAATGCTGTTGTGTGCATTTCTGTTATCTGTATCTATACATCACGTAATCTTAAGTATGTGCATAGAAAAGGTGCCTCCCTGCTGGGTTGCACAGGAACTTTGGATTTCTTTGCCTAATGCTTTTGTTCAGAATGGAAATTCTTTAGATTTAAAAAAAAAAAGACAAAACTGGGCAATGAACAGGATACCATAGGTGGTGATGGTGGGTACCAATAGTTAAGTAGTTACAGGAAGGCTGTAACTTCAGGTTTCTTTAGGCATTTCGGGAGTTTTTACAATTGATGAATCTTCTCTGAGGAAGAGATGCAGGTACATTAGTTTACCTGTTTGTTAGTTTTTCGTTCTTGCTCATTGTTCCTTTATGAGAACATCCGTTCTCATGAATGGTCCATTATGAGAACATCCATTCCGGCACATTCTGGGGAGATGTGGACAGTCGCTCATTAATCTTATAACCATATTCTGTTTACTAGATATAGTTTCATATTTTTGTAATTTCATTAAACACTGAAACATAGCCGGTTGTGGTGGTGCACAACTTTAATCTCAGCACTCCAGAGACAGAGGTAGTGAATCTCTGTGAGTTCAAGGCCAGCCTGGTCTACAAAGCGAGTTCCAGGACAGGCTCCAACACTACACAAAGAAACCCTGCCCCCCCTCAAAAAAAAAACAAAAAACATTTAGTAGTAAATATTTTTATTCTTTATCCATTAAAAACTGAAGTGCCTAAAAACTTTAGATTTCACTTCATCATAATAACAATAATAATAAACCTATTGAGCTGTTCTCTAGAGAATATCTGAAGCTATCTGATCATGTGTCCATAGACTTGTCATAAAAATGTACTGCTTCCTAATTTAATACCATCAAAAATTGAAAACCACAAGAAATTTGAACCCTATCTCAATCCATAAACAGATCTTGGTTTCTTTAAACTAGGCTTGTCAGTAAAAATAATTATTAGGAAATGAACAATTATTTGGATACCATAATTCAAATGTAAATTGCTCTGGGGGAGAAGTAATTATTGTTTTGACATTCACACCCTGTCATTTCAGAAGTCGCTGTTGGAATTCTTCCGCCAACGCACTGCCATGATTTTTTATTTTCTCTCTCTCTCTCTCTCTCTCTCTCTCTCTCTCTCTCTCTCTCTCTCTCTCACACACACACACACACACACACACACATCCTCTGCCACCAACACTCTCTTCATAGTGTTAAACTATATTTTGCTTAACAATTTGTGTCTCCATTAGCCACATTTATCCTGACTAGCAAAGTCCAAGACCAAAGGTTAGAAAAGTAACAATAGCACAATTGATTTTTTTCCAAATGTAATGTAAAGAGAGTTGAAAAGCCAATAATATACTGCTTTCTCAAGATCTTTAAAACACAGAGAAACAAAATTACTCAATTAGAGTAGTATTTTTGATTCCTGTAAGTTTATGCATTACCTCAATTGTTCTGTTGATCTTAGCCAGGTTTAACAGAGCCATTTATAGGCAGTTGGCTTACTTAGCTAGGGTAAGGCTGATTGAAGCCAGCTTGTGTTGGGCAAATGGGCTCTTCTCTATGCATTTCAGCAAAAAATGAAATGCATAGTCCCCCAGCAAGCCTGCTGGGCACATTCTCATGATAGTGGCAGTTGTCCATAAGAGAACAGGGGTGAGCAAGTCAGAGTCAATCATTCCTTGCCATCAGGTGTATTAGCACTATTTCCCAAACAAATCACATGGACAGCCCATCAGGCAAGTGCAGAGGAATGAAAGGGTTTCTGGGCCTTGCTTCGTGAAAACCCTGATCTCCCTTTTGCACAGTCAACATACCTCAATAGAAATTACTTTTTCAGTAGATGTAGGCTATAATTCCTTTAGTTTTATTTACTTCACAGATAAGACAAAAAACTTACAAGTTTGGGGCCTGGAAAGATGGCTCAGTGAGTTAAGTCACATGTTGCCAAGCCTGATGACTTGAGGTTGATCCCTGAGATCCACATGGTGGAAGAAGGAACTGACGTCACATGTAAGTTGTTCTCTGACCTCCAAATGTACCTGTCCTCAGACCTCACAGTTTGCATATATGCACATGAGTGCAAACACAAAATAAATAAAATGAACTAAAACTTTCAAACAATTAGAAGTTTTAGTTCATTTCATTTTCCCTAAGTGGCATTTTAATCAAATAATTGATAAAAAGAAATATCTGTGATAACATTTCTTGTTATATAGCTTGGTTCAGACTTTGTGAGACTGAAAATATAATAATTTATTTGAATGATATTAGGGTCAGCTATAAAAGTGGAGAAGTAATTAATGGCTACTGACAGAGGCAGAATTAGTCTTCTCTAGAGACTCTCCTGATAGTTTAATCAATCTCAGGTGATCAGTTGCAAACACACATACGAGCAGCACTGGATGGACTTAACAGGCTGTATTTATATATTATATATATATGGAAATGGATATGTGACAATAATAGTTAAAGAGAAAGAGATCATTAATTTGAGAGGGAGTTGGAGAACATGAGGATAGATGTGTGGAGAGAGAGAGGTAGAAGTGATGTAAATATAGTATTCATGCATGAAATCCTGAAAAAATCAAATAAATAGAAAAAGAGGGGTGTTACAGAATTGCCAAGAACTATTATTATTTGGTTAAAATTAAAGTATATCATTTATGTAAGATGCTGTACCAAGGACTTGTGATAGAAACACATATAATAAAAAGTTGCGTAAAGTACTTTTAATCACCATTAACTTGCAAAACCACTGGTCTTAAAACTTTCATTGTAACATATGCATTCCACTTGTTGCTCATAAGGAATTTTGACAGTGGAATTTTATAATAGTATTTAAAATATAAAGTAACATCAAATGCTACATAAATTTAGTAAAAACAAAAGGCAATGGTTTAAAAAGTCCTACTCTTATTTAATCTAGTAAAAAAGTAAATACAGCAATAGAAGCATGATTGCCTGAATTGAAGGAAATGAAAAAGAAACTTTTAAAGAGTAAGTAATAGCTAAATGTCACAAAAGCAAACAAACCATTAAACCCTACAATTTCTAATTAGATTATTGACTTAGATTTCAAAATTGAACTCAGCAATATTGATTTGGAAGGACATACTGTTCCAGTTAGCACTGTTTAACAACAATCATCTTTAAAATATTCATCAGCCTTTGTAATAGAATTGGGGTTTTGTTCCTCCTCTTCTTCACTTTGAGACAAATGTGAAATAGGTTTTTCTCCCCAAAAATTAAATAGAGGAAAATTTGGCAATTTTGTCTATTACAGGAACAGCCTGTCACCGAATTGAAACCTGAAATAAATGAAGTATTCATAGATGTAGTAAAGAGAGTCTGGATGGACATGATATGAGATGTGTTTGAAGCACTTATTGAGACAATTATCTTTCACACATGGTTCCATAAAGCCAGAGTCAAGACCCTTCATCTAATGCACTGAAAGCCATTCTTTCCTTTCAAACTGGCAGCTGTGATGAGTAGTTCTAGTTCATCTCAGAAATTGTCCTGTGGATATAAAATAAAAACAATTACTCACAGTGATACACTGTAATGTCATTATCAACCTTGACTGCATTTTCTGCTGATGGGCATAAACTTAGAAATTTTAAAATATATCATCTTTTTTTCTGCACTTATTTGATGTAAATGATATCTCTAAATACTCTTTTCATGATATATAGGAACTCTCTCCCTTATGCTAAGATTATAATCAATAAAGGCTGGAGAGAATGTCTGTCTAATAAACAATCATTTATCCTAAAAATGTATGTATAACTGATGAAAACAGAATGATAATAAAAGAAAAAAATAAGATTACAGATGTCATATCTAATTTGTCAAAATGGAGAATGACTCAAATTAACAATAATGAGACTCTCTCACGCTTATGGTAGGAACATTAGCAATACTCACACTGAAAAAAAAAACTCTTTAGACAGAAATTGAATTTGAACTTTTGCCTCAGGAATGATTTTATCAATTCAGTTTAGTTAGTGCATTACCCAACACATTAAAATGAACCTGAGACATTTTGTGCATTTGAGTACATGTAACATCCTCCAATGCAGTAACAAAATACTCTGATATATTGTTTATACAGTGAGTGCTCTGTTTAATCAAATACAGAGTACTACATCTATCCTATAGGGATATTTTTCTGTTTCAGAATATATTTCCAGGAGAACCTGACAATAATAGTGTGTAGAGAAAGTGGTACTGTGACATAGAATCTATGATGTTAATTTGGTCTTGGGTTACCTGATAGCCACCCAACCATGAGGACCCTATATTTGTTAGACAGAAAGGATGTTAAAATATCCCCAAGCTGAGGACTGGATAAACTATTAATAAATGGATCCACACAAAGGATTCAATTTATTCTGTATAAGTATCAAATATCTGGTTATGAATATAGGAAACTCTAACTGAATTCAACCATCAGTGTATTAGTGAACGACAAAGAGGGTCAGAGGATTCTTAGTCTCCATCTTAATGGCAAGTAGGAAGGGAACAGGGCTCCCTACAAAGCACATGAAGAGTCTCTTCTGCGCATGAAGAACAGGAAGGTTGAGCTAGTCCCTTTCTTAACTATAAAGGTGTCATGGATGCTTCTATGGTTTGAGAAGTAAATGCCTCTTATGAATGACCACGTTTTGAAGGTTTAGTTTCCAGCCTATGCAAAGCTGGGAGCCTGTGAAGCAGTAGGAGGTGAGATTATTGCAAGAAGGATTAAGTCTTACAGGCATCTTCAAGGGGATATTGAGATTCTAACTGCCCCACCTCGAATTTCTGGCCACCACAGGGCAAGCAGTTCTTCCTGCTACCTACTCCCCACCGCAAAGCCCTCATCACAGGCTGATGGCTAGCAAGGCCAAGCAACCAGTGACTGAAACCTCTGATGCAGCTACCCCAAAGCATTAGTTAATTTTCTTATATTAAATAGAAGTTTTTTCCATATATTGACTTTCTCAATATTTTGTCTTGTAGCAATATAAAACTAACCAAGAAATTAGCACCAAGGAGTGGTATTATTAATTTTATCAACCCCTATGAAGCTGTTCAGAGACTTTTAGGATTCATTTATATGTATAATTGAGAAAAGTTTGGAGAAGTGTGCCCTGAATAGACAGTTCTGGTATAGACAAAGAAAACCAGACTGCTGACTTCAGGGCCAGGCTCATAAAGTTACAGACAGAAATGAGGAATCAGTTGAGAGTTAGAACAGACACATCCCATTCTACTCTGGCACAATTCTTCTCTACATATTTCACATGGCCTAAGAATTTGTATGAGGTTGAGTTTAAAGGTAACATTAATCTGATGGAAGCAATGTAAAGCCATGGGATATGATCACTGCTAGTTGCTTTTAGCCATATTTAAGTGAAATTGCAAGTAAAAATCAGAGCAAAACTATTTGAATAACTTAAGCCTTGAGCAGGAAAGTAGTTAAACATTTAAAGTTGAAGTGGACAAGAAGGGTGTATTTGTGACAGAGATTAATGTTATTGAAGGGGCCATTGCACTGGGATGATATTAAAAATGCCGTTTAGGTCTCAGGAATCTGTAAGACTCAGAATACAGGAACTGTGGGATCATGGGAGCCTCCACTAACAGTCACATAGAGTGGCAGACAGTTTGTAGAAGTACTGGACTCCCTGAAAGCAGCCCTAATAAGTCAATGCACAAAGCTATGAAGGTGAAGTCAAAGCAGGGATGAAAGCTAGTGATGCTGGAGACATGGGAAGTTTGCTATGAGAATCTTCAGGAAGTTAGCAGATCCAGTGCAAGAGAGTAGCCAGGTGAGCTACAGTCAGCGAGTTCATAGAGGGATGGTTTCTCACATCCTTAAATCTTCAAGTATCACCAACATATGCCCTGAATCAAGACACACAGGCAGAGGATTTGATTTATAGAGCTGCTAAGTTTCAGCGTCATTTTGGTCCAATATTCTTTCTTTACTTTTTTTTCCTTCTTCACTTTTGGAAATGGTAGTTTTCACTCTTTGCTCTTGAACTTTGCAAGGATGCAATTCATTTAACAGTTTTTGATAGTAACTCACAGTTGAGAATTTCCCTTGTGTCCCAGAGGAGATTTCACACTTGGGCTGTCACGCTGGAAATATGAAGACTGTGGATGCTACGAGACTGACTGAATGCATTTGTATTATGGGAAACCATGCCTGTGCGGAATGGGAGTAGGATTTTATGGTTTTGATCTTAAAATCTCCCGAAGCCCATGTGATGGTTTGGTCTCCAGCCTGTGATACTATTGAGGGATGGGAGGAACTTTAGTAGGTTGAGCTTAATGAAAGAAACGTCATTAGAGGAGTGTCCTTGAAGAAGGTACTGGGTCCCATTTCTTCCTTTCCTCATCATGGCTTCTCCGTCACTGTGAGGTAAGCAAGTTCCTATGCCATGTGTTCTTCACTATCAGCTACGACTTGTTTCAGGCCCAAGAAGAGAGTGTCAAGCAACCATTGCCTATAACATCTGAAACCATGAGCTAACATGAGCTTTTCTTCTTTGCATTTTTGTTTCCTTAGGTATTTTGTCAGAGAAGCAGAAAGTTAACTAACACACATGACAAGAAAACTGACTGTGTATACATGAGCAGGTTAGTGTCCTGGCTGGCAGATAATGGTATCCTAAAGCATGGATTAAAATGCCAAGAATGAAATCCACAGACAACCTGGCACCTCTAGGTCCTATCTATTGTTCCATGTGGAAGACTAGCTATCCCTCCTGTGAAGATAATGCAGACCTCTGCCTTGTGGGGAAATGTATGCCTGCTTTCCATGCTCTAGTCTTTGTCCAGGTAACATGGTAACTGCCCTGCTGGAAATGCTAGGTTTGCCAAAGGAGAGAAGGAGTCTATTCTGGCAGAGTTGCAAGCCTAACCACATGCACTGGCATGAGTAGAAGATTCTACATTGACTGCCTGTCAAGAGCTCAGGGTGAGGGAGAGTCAATAAAAAGGCTGGGTAACAGTGTTTGTCTAACAAAGCATTCTTTCATAACCCAGGACATAACTCCCCAGCAAGGAACCTGGTAGGAGTGATCTGCTGTGATATCTCTTGGAAGCTAAGAAATTGGAATGACCCATTTTAAATGAAGAAGATATGACAGAACTATGTGGAAGATGATAGAAAGGGACAAATGACAGAATGGGAATAGATCTCTAAAGCTGGAAAAGCTACCTCCTAGTGTGATTCATTTGAGATGCTAGACAACATTCTTTATCAAAAGCAAAAAAAAAAAAAAAAGGAATGTGCTGGCATTGTAGTGTATTTTAAAGAGTAAGATAGCTCAACAAAAGAAGAGTAGTTTATATAAAAATCTAGATTAACAGACTAGACACATGTATGAAAAGACAGCTTCAAAGGATTATTTTTGGAATGCCTAACAGCCATCTTTAAAAGGCAGACAGCATATATTCAGAACATGAAACACATTTTTCAAGGCTGTGATAGAAATGGAAGAGTAGTATTAAAAGATGCTCAGAATTCAGAAAAAACACGAGCCTTATGAGCACAGAGAGTGGGTTTATGTGTTTCCTTTGAAGGTCTGTTAAATAACAGACCAATTTGCAGCTTCAGAATGTGATTGTTACATTACCCTGAAGCTGTGTGGATGCAAATTTATGTGTATACATGGTGTGTGTGTGTGTGTGTGTGTGTGTGTGTGCGTGCGTGCGTGCGTGCGTGTGTGTGTGTGTGTGTGTGTGTGTGTGTGTGTGTGTGTGTGTGTGTGTTTGGATGACAGTGATCCCTGAAATCTGATTCCTCTCTGTAGGGAAACTGCATGAGCCCACTTCCTGAAGCATGGCCAGGAGACAGAGTCCTGTCTATTAGGAATGTGAATAAATACACGGAAGTGTCATGTTCTTCTCTTCAGATCCAGGCTCATAGATCTCCCATGTGTGACTCAGAACACATTTCCTCTCAAAGCACATGTGATGGCAGGTGCATGCCATGCTTGAAACAGGAAAGTCATGGTCAACCTGAGCAGCTGAATTACTGTGGCTGGCAGAGCACCCAAAGGTCAATACCTGAAACCTAGTCTATTACTTCTTTATGTGTGTGTGTGTGTGTGTGTGTGTGTGTGTGTGTGTGTGTGTGTGTGTGTTCATATTTGTTTATGTGTGTGAGTATAGACACACACATGCTACTGTACACATGTGGGGGTGAGAGGATAACCGTCAAGTGTCCTTCCTCGTTGTCTCAGACAGTTTCTGTGCTGTCGCATAAGCTCCCTGAGCCCTGCCACCCCACACCATCTCTCTAGTGGTATGCTAGAATTACAGATGCTTGCATAGCTGAGTCTGGCTTTCATGTAGGTTCTAGGGACCCTCATTCAAGGTACCAGACTTGGGCAGCAAACACTTCAACCACTGAGCCATTTCCCCAGCTCCAGTTCTGTATTTCTCAATACTACACATTCAGAACTACACATTATTAGAGACTAGATACCTATTCAATACAGAGAACCAGCTGACTTCCATGTTGTCTAAAGTTTAAATCTATTAATGCATGAAAACAGAAAATAGCTTGGTAGTAGATGATAGCTATCCCCTAATTATTATTAAATTCAAAGTAATGATATATATATATAAAATTTTATGATACTGCATACAACTCTGGTATGTGTTGTAAATAAATTTCAAAATAAAGTTAAAGAGAAGATATTTTATTAGATATCTACCTGGAAAAGAAAGATCTACTATAAAGAAATGCAAATGGAAGGTTTGAAATGCTGAGGAGGGCATTCACAATAAGAATCTCATTGCATACTAGTAGTATTGAAAACATTTGTACACATTAATACATTATTAATGTTACCAGACAATACATTTTTCTCTGAAAATTGAATTTTCATCATACAAATGCCTTGTGTTACTCATAAGACCAATATGTCTTAGTCACTCTGAAAAGTAATTTCAGAACTTTATTAGGCTGCTTTAAACAATTCATTGGCTTTCACATGTTTATACGGTGACATTTCTGCATAATTTCCCACTATTTAGAAAACACAAATTTCAAAGTCCTAAGGACTTGCAGATAAATCATAAGTGCAGATAAGACATGCTAGAAAAAGTTGTAATATTTGCAAATCTCAGAATATTTTTTACAACATTTTCTAAGGAACAGAAATGCAAATAAATTTTTAACTACGCATTTGAAATAGAATCACTCCATAATGTCTTATAGACTCTAAAAAGCCAAGTTGTCTAACAGTTCATGAATTCTAGTAACATTTTTTAAAATCTGTATTAACCACAGAAGTATTCAGTAGGTATTGTTTACTTCATTGTGCCTGGTGCTATGATGACTTAAGTTTACTTTGTCCTTTAATCAAGAAGTGAGGTTTTACAAACTCTTTTTAAGTGTATAATTCCTGCCAACCTGTTCTCAGACGCTCCTCCTCGCTGTATCTGGCTGAGGGTTTAACTAACTGAAGGAATTTTCCATTCATGTCTTCGCTATTACTCTACTTATAGGTAACACTTCCATTTGACTCTTTCTTACAGTTTCTCACTGAGAAGTTCCCATGAAGTTTATATGTGCCATTTATTATTTTTGCCAGACCCACTATAAAAAATTCCAACTGTAACATCACCATCTACTCTGTTGGATGTTTGGAGCCTTTCCCCTTGTCCTGTAGTTTTATTTCTCAAAACAAAAAAACAAACAAACACAAACCTCCTTTAAGTCATCCAAGAGGAAGAGAGTCCATCACGGCAAGGAAGGCATGACAGCTGTTGCAGAGAGCATGGCGGCAGGTGCAGGCAGCTGGCTCATCACATTTTTATCTACACACAGGAAGCAGCCAGAGAAGATGAAAGAGAGGCAGGCTATATAACTTCAGTGCTCAAACACACTCCAGCTGGTGACTTCATCTAGTAAAGCTCCACCTCCTTGAGATTGCATAACCTTTCCAGTCAGCACACCCAACTGGGGATTAAGTGTTAAAATACACGAGTCTATGGGGAACATTTCCCATTGCTTGAATGTTAGACATGGCGTCTAGTAACCAAATTGTATGCCTGAAAACAGTGATGTCTTCTTTTATCATGGCATTGCCACAGAAGCAGCATGGTGGGATTGACTTAGTTATTGAAGGAGTAGAGCTTGCCTGCATCTTTATTGCTCTTACATTCATCTTTGGGGAATTGCATGCTTCGATCTAAGTTACAACACCGTGCTTAGAATGATAACATATGACACCAAGACAATTGTCACTCCCTGTTCCTCTCCATATTTGAGCACCCCGTATGCCTGTGACTCAGAAGCCATTTTTCTTTTCCTTCCTCAGGCCTAGCTGTAAATCATGCTGCTTTACATGAGTGTGTGCCTTGTGAGCAGCAGGGGCCCTCTTACATCAGGCAATGTGTCTTCTTCGTCTGTATCCCTGCATCCTGCGGCAGCTAAGCTCTGCCTTTGACTTATCATTGATCTTGGGAAGAATTTCCTTGCTTCTCCCACAGGGTAAGCAGGCATTTGCTTGCTATTGGTACAGAATCCGTGCCTTTCCAGAGGGAGAGAGTTTTGTGTTTATTTTCTTCTCTGTAGCCGCAGACTGGACTATGGGCCTCTGTGGAGCAAGAAGTGTTTGCTTCATCCAAACCAGAAAGGTGATCTGGAGACAGGCAAGGCTTTGTGTTTCTTTTGCAGGAACTTCCAAGTACTTCCTACATGTCTGAATCTCCAGTGGCCTTTTTCTTTACTGCTGACCTGTCCTCAAACTTTCTGAAGGCACCAAGTCTACATGAGCTACTGAAAGCATGAAGTCTTTTGTATTTGGGGACTGTGTTTAGGATTGTGCCAGGATGCGTTTAGGATTAGAAACTGACATGTTTATCCACAACTCATCTTTCAGGTTCAGTAAATTGTGGTTGTTTTCTTCTCCCACACAGTTTCCCACATTTTCTACTGCACTCTGTCAATGCTGAAACTGCCTATGTTTCTCAGTTCTCTTTGGACTGAATTTATCCTTTGGGGAATTTAATTCTACTGGTTGCTTAGCTACCTCAGCTCTCAAATGGCCTCCAAAATACTACTTAGAGTATTTAGCTTTCTTCATTGCTTAAGGAGGCAAAACACTTTACAGTCCTCCCCACTCTTAGTCAGATGTTTATTATCTTTTGTGTCTATGGATGATAGCAACACTCCACTTTCTTCTCTTGACAGGGCTTTTTAGGAATTTATCTATTTTATTATTGTCTTTAAAAAAGTAATTTTGGCTTCATTCATTTCTTCTAAGGCATGGTTTATATTCCACTGACATCTGTGTTTCTGTACTTTTCCCTTTCATTCCTTTGCATTGATGTGTCTCTTCTTTTTGAAGATTTTAGAGTTGTAAACATGTTGACTTCTGTTGCCTCTGCTCTTGTCATAAAGCTGATAGGTGTTAAGAGCAAGGCAAACCTGTAGGAGGCTGATAGGATTGCAGGTCCAGGGAAAACAAAACATCCAGCTGTTTAAATGGGACTAGAACTCAGTCATAAGAACACTGAGGCAGCCGGGCGGTGGTGGTGCACACCTTTAATCCTAGCACTCAGGAGGCATAGCCAGGCGGATCGTGAGTTCAAGGCCAGCCTGGACTACAGAGAGATCCAGGAAAGGCGCAAAACTACACAGAGAAACCTTGTCTCGAAATACAAAAACAAAAGCAAACAAACAAAACAAACAAAAGAACACTGAGGCTTCTCAAAAACTCAATCCAATCAATGAGCTCTGGATCTAAAATCCCCAGTTCCTGGTTCACCAAGATCTCAGCTAATAGCCAGCCCTACTTTTTACTTTCTGGTTACTTTCTGATTCTTCCTCCCCTTGGATCAATTTTTTGTTTGTTTTGTTTTTTGTGGCCCCTACTACCTCACCCCTTTCAACATGACTTCGGGCTTTCCTTTTTTCTTTTTTTTTCTTGAGACGTGGTTTCTCTTTGTGGCTTTGTGCCTTTCCTGGAACTTGCTTTGGAGACTAGGATGGCCTCAAACTCACAGAGATCTGCCTGCTTCTGCCTCCCAAGTGCTGGGATTAAAGGTGTGCACCACCACCGCCCAGCTATGATTTTACTTTTTGAAAAAAAAAAAAAAAATTCAAGCCTATCTACTATGGCCCATTTTCTTTTGCAGTTCATGTGTTCTGTTTTGCACATTGCCTTGTTATAAAGTCTACAAAAGAGAAAGATATGATCTTTAAATCTGTTGAAACAGCCAACTCTACTCACAGGCAATGATCTTGTTGTCAGGATTCTTTCTTTGCTTATTTGTATGTTTTTCCAAGTCTAAGTTATTCACTACTGAGACGATTGAAACAGGATAATCTTAGTGTCCGGTCATAGAGCAAGTGGCTGACTATGATAAAATAGGAAAGACATGGCTGCCTGGATGCCAGAAGACATGAAGCCTCCTGAGCCCTGGCTTTGGAAACCATCCTGCTGAGATGGACTTGAGTAGTAACATCTCTCCAGCATGCTTGCACAGTTTGAGAAGATTCCTTTGTCCTGAACACAGAATACCAAGAACTAATATTATAATAATGTAACCCTCTCCTCTTGTTTCAGTCTAGAAAATCCCAAGCATTTGATTTGACCAAAAGGCTATGTAGAGATATCATTTAAATTTCATTAAGCTTGGGTTAAGAAGACCCAAGCTGTATAAATTTTGAATCACGTAAAATTAGTTTAAAAAAATCCAAAAACTTTTCTTTTTATTACTCCTTTTATTTAGAACTCAATAGCCCAACTGCTCTTGTCATTAAATAAATGTATAAAAACATCATGAAAGTTAGAAGGATCCATGGTCTTATTTACAATGGGAAAAAGTAATATCCAGGACACAAAACACCTGTCAGAGATGTTGGTCTAAAGCATGGAACAGCCAGCCTGTTACTTATTTTCTAAATGTAGTTTAATGGGAGCACATGTCTGTGTGTAGCTTGTAACTGGTTTTGCGTTATGAAGGCAGTGTGTTACAGATGTTACAGAGTTTAGATAATCTCCAAAACCTTAGACCATATTAGTCTCTGATACAGAACATATACTGACTTCCAACTACCATTTTGAAAAGAAAATGAACCAGAAACATATTACCTTTTAAGCAAATAAAAACAGATTGGAAAAAAATAAAACAAAATATAAATGTTAAAATAAACACTGGCATGATTCTGGTGTAAAAATTGCTTCTCCGTAGGATAACGAGCTAAATGTGGTCATCCTGGCATTTGACTGTTTAAGTTACAGATGGTTGAACAGCAGGTGATAATCTCTATGCTACTTCTTAAAATCAGGAACTAAAGCTCACATGTGAAAAGTGGCTCTCTGTACTAGGAAGAAGGGGAGCATCCTCATCTCCAAAAAACAAGTTGGGAACAGGAGCCCATTGAACAAACCTCCATAGGGTCCTACCTTTCAAATCTCCTTTTCAGTTTACTGGTTTTGTCCAGTTTAGCATCTTAAAATATCTCTTTGACTTCAGGTCTTCGTTTCATTATAAGCATCCATGAGCCACTCCAAACTTGATTTGTATCTATGTGCTAGCAATTTTTTAATTCATTTTACATACCAACCACAGATCTACCTCTCATCCCTCCTTCTACTCTCCCACTCCCACCCCCACCTCCCTCCCCTCCTCCAAAAGGGTAAGTTCTCCCATGGGGGGACAATTCTCAGACCTAGCTGTTAGGGACCAAGATGTTAGGAACCAAACATGAACCATGGAAAGTACTAGCTAGGCCAGAGAACAAGTCATAAGCCCACTGCCCATTCCCAGAGCAGTAACAAGAGGCCCCCAAAGATAAAAGAACATCCCATAGTCAGGTGCCATGACAACCAAACGTAAAGAGCATTCCATGGTCAGGTAGCCTAGCAACGGAATAAACGGCCCCTGACCAGTGCCCTTAGCCTACATATCACAGTTGCATGATCTGCCTCACACGTCTTGCACCTCTTCCATGTTCTGCACACCCCTTTTCCCCTTCCCTCCTTCCTGCCCCTTCCCCTCCTATGCTATATAAGCCTTGTGGAGAAAAATAAAATTGTCAGCTTGATCAGAATCTTGTCTTGCTGTCATCTCTTGTGCCCTCCGTCTCTTTCATTTGCTCCCACAGGTGGGTTTCCCCCGTTGAAACCCCGCTGGCCGGGGCACCTAGCTACATCTTAGGATGGGAGAGGTGAGGTTTCCTCTTCCTCCATGGGTGTTTAAGAAAGAGACAAGGTTGGGAGGCAGAGCCAGGCAGATCTCTGTGAGTTTGATCCAGCCTGATCTACAGTGAGTTCTAGGACAGACACCAAAGCTACACAGAGAAACCCTGTCTTGAAAACAAAAAGAAAGAAAGAAAGAGACAAGGTAAACATTAGGTATTGTCACCATCCTCTGTCTTCTATCTTTTACATCTTAATCTGCTTCACGTTATATTATTTAAAGTCCCATGATGCATAGCTTCATGTGAAACGCCATGATACATAGCATGATACATAGCATGATACATTCTATATTCATAGCAGACTCTTTCTGTGTCTGTTTATGGGCAAAACCTTCAGTAGGTGCTGTTCTGACTAGGTTGTTATCTCTGGTAGGTGATTTCAACTCTTTTAGTCAATTTTCTTCAAGTGATCCAAATTACTAGTGAGTCATTCTGGGACATGAAGAAATGGTACACAGCAGTCAAGCCTCGGGGACTTTGCTCCAGGCAGTCGGCTTTGTTCTAGAACACATTCCTTTTATACACAGAGGGACTCGCTTGACAATGAATTGTTTTTCCATAGACAATTACATAGAATATTTGCCAAACGAATGGAAACTAAAAAAAAAAAAAAAAAAAAAAAAAAAAAAAAAAAAAACTAAAAAAAAAAAAAGAATACTCGGTGTTTTCAAAAGTTGATTGCCACATCATAATCTGTTTTAAATTCGAACATTTCTGAGACAAAAGTCAAGACTGTATCTGGATTTCAGCTGCATGCACAAGAATGGAATTTTATGGGTTTTCATATTTTTATTATAAGCACCTTATGTTTTGCCAACAACATGAATAGGTCTACTAAATTTTTGAAGGCATGCTTGTCAGTTAAACTCTCATAAATAAGAAAGCAATACTTTCTCTTTCAAGTTTCCATGCCAATCATCCCTGCCAAAATTATACCTCAGATGTCGTTATCGAAGGATATCACAATATAGCTCCCAAGCATATGTTAGTTAGGGGTTCTGAAAATAAACAACAAATTTATTTGAATTCACATTTACATAAATATAACAAACAAATGAAAGCTTATGAATACATTCAAAATATTATAGACATAAATATCAGTAAAGACGTAGTTATTTCATATAAAAATTTGTATGTTATACAAAACAATCATTATTCTCTTTTTTGGATCTATGTATTTTTATTTTATGTGTAGGGGTGTTTTCCTGTGTACCATGTGAACAGAATGCCTGAGGAGCAGAGGTAGATATCAGATCCCCTAGAACTGGAGTTACAGACAGTTGTCAACTGTTATATGAGTGCTCAGAATTGAACCCTGGTCCTCTGGAAGAGCAGCCGGTACTCTTAACTGCTGAGCCATTTCTCCAGCCTCAACCTTTACTCTTCTTTAGTCCTTGCTAAGAAACTTGGACCAGTTTTTAAAGACTTTCCCTGCTTCTGCCTCCATTTCCACCTGTCTTCCCCGTTTATATAGAAATCTTCATTTCTCTCAAGCTCTCTGCCTTCTGAAAAAATTGTCTCATGATAAGACATTGTTGTTAGTAGGACTATTTAGAAACGTGTTGGTTACAATACATGTGGAAATGTCTTACTGTTGTGAACACTTGATTCAAGTTCTTTCCCGTTAGAGTATAGGCAAACATCCAGATACGACTTTCAGCTCTTTGTTATTCATTATTTATTTCAAGCAAAACTGAACAGAATTGTCATTGGTCAATGAGCTGTAAAGATAATAGGTAAAAATAGAAAATGTAAGTCATATTTCTTACGATTAATAATAATAGTATCTATTAATTCTTTGGTAAACTTCCATGTATATTTTTTTCATAAGGAAAGTTATCAGGGAAAAAATGGTACATTGTTGCATAAAATACATGAACTATTCCAATTCTAGAGGGCCATGCGTGTTCCTTTAATGAGTGTGGTGTAGTCTTGTTAAAAATCTTGTGTTATATAAAGTCAGGCTCTCCTCTCAAAGGTTCACAACTTCACAGCATCACCACACTGGGGCCCACACATCCAAGACATAAACTATAAGGACAAATCACATCCAGTTATAACATTTTCTCCCCATTCCACAAGACTTAGGTGCTTGTCACAGATGCAAAATCCAGTCATCCCTCTCCATCACCAATAAATTTTGGCACTGCTCAAAGGTCCAAATCCAAATTCTTAATACAGAATCAACACAGAGCAAGTCATAGTTAGACACAGTGGTGCCACTGCTGTGGAGAAAGAAGTGGGGAAAGGATTAATCACCCCAAGCTACAGAGGATACAGCAGGGCAAATGTGAAATCATAAAGCTGCAAGTGCAGCATCTTGCTCCTGCTGCAGTAGAAGCTTCATGCAGGAAGTGCAACACCTGGCTTACACTGCCACAGTAGAGTCCTATAAGACAGACCACTCCATCCACAGAGCTGTGCCACCTGCTGCCAGTATGGCTGGTGTCCTGAGCTGACTTTGTATACTACCCATGGCTTCTTTAGGTGAGTGCTGCTCTGTTCATGACTATGTTCTTAAGGTCTTGGGAACAGAGTTCTTCCTTTTGTCATTTCAGTGGGCATTCTGGGAGAATCTCTGCAAGAGCTCTATCCATACAACAGTCAACTCCTTGACTTCCCGGGTTTTTCTTGACAATCTCTGTTGAGGTTGCATGTCACCATAATACTTAGATTCTACATGTCTGTCGAATCAACACTATGGGGATGGCACCAAGGAGCATGTGTGAGTGAGGAACCTAGGAGAGGTGGTGTCTGTTAAAACAACTTCTACCCTCTTATAAGAATTCACTAGAATCTTGTAATGGCTGTATGGATTCATTCCAAATGATCTCATTACCTTCTACTAGGCTCCACTTCTTAAAATGTTACCAGTGCTTAGCATTCCCCCACTGAGGATCAAGCTCATAGCATGTGAACCTCAAAATGAAAACAAAACAAAACAAAAAAAACCATCCAAATTACAACAGAAGGCAATCAACATGCTACATAGCTCACAGGAAACACCCAGTAACTCATCCCTCTGATAACACACAGTACAGAAGAAAATTTATTGCAGTCATTTCTAAAACTATTTCTGTACCATTTGACTCAATGAGTCTCAAATTTGGAAGTGAAACATATTCAGGAATGAGAATTAAACTCAGTAAAATGTTAGAAGCCATAAATGAGAAAATATTTTAGATGTTAATTTAAATGTACAGATCCTTCAGTAATGACTAAACAAATTTCTGTAATAATATGGGAGGAAAGTAAGAAATAGCTTTGAAATTGCTGCTGTGGGTGTGTATAAATACTGGAGGGAAGACACTTAAAAAAAACAAAATATGAAGAGTTATGACTTTATATCAATTTTGAAATTTTCCTTTTTGCAGTCTTGTTTGCTGTATTAGTTTTGTGCTCATTCTTCTTTTAGAAATGTAATCCATTGGACTACGAAGTAAACAAAACCATTTCCCTGATGTGGTCTCAATCACACAAATGCATGGCTTAATACAAGATCAGTGAAAGAAAGTAAATATATTTCATGGGACAAATGTATGTAAGCCTCTGGAAACATTATTTTCTTTCTAAAAACATTTGAGGCTATTATAAGAAACTTCATCACATTGTATGACATTCCACAGATTTTAAAAAGTCTTCCTTGTACCTCTTGAGAAAGACCATTTTATGATTATAGTAGCTTCCAACTGATAATACACTTGAGAGTTGCATCTTGTATTGCTGAAAGTCCAGTAACGCATTAGCTCAGTAACAAAAGGTTGAATCTTTGGTAAATATTAATATAAAAATTGAAAATCTCAGAAGTTTACAAAAACAGCTATTGTTGTCCAGTTCTGTTCAGGTAGAGAAAGAATTTTTAAGTTTTCACATTCATTTTTACATCAAGTAAAATCTGAAAATCAATGATTTGTGTTGATAAAGCAAGAAAAACTAGATCAAAGGACCAGCCATACCCCCAAATATGAAGACCCAGGTGTTGACAGACACATACAGTGGCAAGCATCCTGCCCCTGATGCAGAATTCAGGAGAGCTGTCAACTAGAAGTAATGTGACATGTGTGTATTGTCAGGCTTATCGAGAACATGTTAGGGTACCTCTGACAATTTTCATGTCCTTATTACCAACATCTGCCCCATCCCAGATTTTATGATAAGAATCTCATAATGAACTTTCATGACCCTGACAATAGAAGTAAAAAAAAAAACACCAAAACTATTTGGACACTTCCTTGCAAGCCCTCCAGTTGTGAAATGCCTCTGTTCAGAGTGGTGGAAAAACTAACCCAACTGAAGGAATATAGACTCCCTATCCCACGTTGAGGGGACGAGGCCAAGAAGAAACACATGACTACAGACCAGCAGGACTACAGCCTGCAACACCAACCTGCTCCAACACTAAGACGTAATTACAATATAAAAGGACAGTCCTGTTTTCCTATTCTCTGCTCCTCTCTTAACACCAGGGCTCCCAAACAATCAGGAGACTATAGAGAAAGAAAGAACTAGAGCCACAGGCTCCCTTTGACAAGTAATGAATGAAGGGCCAGAATAAAGAGAAATCAAAATGGGAACACAGACAAAGTGTGCCTCCTGGCATCTAGAGCTATAGCAATCAGTATAGCCAGGTCAACTCCTGACAGAACTCTTCACACCAAAGGACCACTTTCCTCACCTGTCTCCTCAGTGCAGTAGGCAATATGTGAGTCCCATAAGGGCTGTTCATCCCAGTTTCATTTATTTAATAAACATTCCTCCTTTTCCACTAAATCTAGAAAGGACAGAAGAAATACCAAAGTCATAGGCATAGAAACCACCAATGCTGGAATTATTAGGCAGGAAATTTGAAAACAGATATCATTAATATACTAAGAGAATTGATGGAAAATCTATATGACTAGATATGAAACAGCATGTGGCTGGAATGAGCAAAGACAGAAATTATGGCAAACCAAGATGATATTGGAAGTAGTGACTGAAATGAATAATTTTCTCACAGGACCTGTCAATCTGTTGGCTTTACACTGACTAGAAGAGACATAGTAAGAAACATGGAAACATGAATCCAAACAATGATGGACTATCTTCTTACCACAGGTAGAGAGGCTGGACACTAAAGTGATAGACATTCCTGACAGCAAATGCTGAAGAGAATGTGGAAGAATGTACACATCATTGATAGTGTAATTAGTAGCCATTGTGGAGAATGGTACAGTTTCCCCAAATTAAGCAACAACAACATGTAATCCTCATGAGATGTTTACCTATGTTTAGGGCATGCATACAAATCCCGAGAGATTCATTAATCAATAAAAAAGGAAATTATGAGTGTTTAGCTTTCTAATATAATATACATAATACAAAGATGAATATTTATCAGATAGGCATTGATAAACAGAGCTATGGAAAAAATGATCCTGCTTAAAGATGAATTGTCAATGCAGAAATCAAGTGTCTATGTGCAAACATGAACATGCATGTGTGTATGTGTGTGTGTGTGTGTGTGTGTGTGTGTGTGTGTGTGTGTGTGTAATGTCAGGTGGTATATATTCCTAAAGGATGTGAGAGAAGAAAAACCTACTAATAAAATATCTGCTACAGTGTAAAGGTTAGAACAGCTTGTCAGAAAATCTTTCAAAATGTATGCTGGCCTGGAGCAGCTATTCTGTTGTCTAGAAATGCTATGCCAGTAAAATCCTCAGTACTGGCCTAGTCGGTCCACAGTTGGTGTAAAAACATATGATGAGTACCAACTAGAGCAAAACTCTAATTCAAGCCCTGATTTCAGATGGCAAAATATTTAACCATCTAGTAAATGATACATGAGGGAAGAGGGAGTAAGAAGCTCCCTCTCGGGCTGGAGAGATGGCTCAGTGGCTAAGAGCACTTACTGCTTTCTCAGAGTGTTGACGTTCACTTGCCAGAACCCACATCAGGCAACAAACAGTTGCTTGTAACTCCAGCTCCCGGGAGTATGACATTCTCTTTTGATGTAATAGGCACCTGAACACAATGAGCACACACAAACACAAACAAGTTTAAAAATTAAAGTAGTCATCCTGTATCAATAAAGTGGAACAACACATAAATATTTTCATGTCACATAATTCTACCTAAATTCTCTACCTGAATTTCTATCTCATGAACACTCATGTTAACTCTTAAAGTCTTTAAAGTTGTTTACATATAATTTGCAGCACTATTTAAATGTGGAAAACACTATAATATATATATATATATATATATATATATATATATATATATATATATATATATATATATGGCATTTCTTCAATTGCTACCCTATGTTCATCAACCAGACTAAGAAATGGTTTCTTCTAAATGCATTCAACAAGACATTTATTATTCCTCATAGGCTGCTTTCACCTCTACCCTGTTTATTAGTTAAATACTGAAATTAATTTTGTCATTCCTTTTTGTTCACTTTACTGTTTACAGATATTCACCTCTTTAGTAATCATTAGATAGGATGCAACTTATACCCTTGTTTAGGGCTCATTCAAGTGTTACAAAATTTACCTACTTTGCACATGCATTTAAATGACTTTCACTTGATTAGAGATTTGGGGAACTATCCCTCCACTTTGAAACAGCTCTAGCCTTCCCTCAAATCTCTGTTGTGATGATTTTTAATGAATCCCTGCATCTACCTGGATTCTCTAGGATCCAGGCATCCATTTCTATTTCTAGAATTTTGACTTTTCTGTAAACTTCATCTGCATTGAGAGCATATACATTCTGGGTTGTGTCAGGCTTGTTTTCTTCAGGTAAGTTGTTTATGTTCATATGTGTTGAGGGATGGTTCAATGGTTCATTCTTCTGTGTTGATATCATGCCATCATATAGATGTACATGTTGTTTTCCCCATTCACCAGTTCACAGATGCATAGCTTCAGTGTTTGTTATAGAAGGTGTTTTATATATAAACACATATGTCCCAGCCTTTGGGTAAGCATGGTTTTTCACTTCTCTTTAAAAATCTACTTCTTGAGTTTCTGATTAATATGGTGTTTTGGAACAATTGGATATACCCAGTAGCCACAACAAATCTAGACACCGAGGTTACATCTGCCACAAATAAATCACTCAAAATGAATTAGATCTAAATGTAAAAAGCAAGCAGTGAAGCTTCTAAAAGAACACAAAACTAAGTCCAGGTGGCTTTAAAATTGGTGAGAGGTTTTGAGACTCAATGCTTTTAAGAATCATCCCTGAAAGAAAAAGATTATTGTCTGACTTCACTAAAATTAAGAGACTTTCTTTGCAAAAATATTATGATATGAAAATACGAACAACATACTGTCTGTTCCAAAAGAATCCTAGAACAAATGGCTAAGCACAGTGCCTATGAGCATTCCAAAGCAGACACAGGCCTTGAAGCTCACTCAGTAACTGTGGCTCCTCTCAGCTCTTCTCACCTGCCCCCTACCTTAAACCTCTCCAACCTGGGGGCTTCTGCTGGGGATGCTGTGAATGTGTTGATAAATAAAACGCTGATTGGCCAGTAGCCAGGCAGGAAGTATAGGATAGGCGGGACAAACAGAGAAGAGAATGCTGGGAGGTGGAAGGCTGAGTCAGGAAACACTAGCCTGCCATCCAGGGAGCAACATGAAAAGGCAACAGGTAAAGCCACAGAACATATGGTGACATATAGATTAATAGAAATGGGTTAATTTAAGATATAAAAACTAGATAGCAAGAAGCTTGCCACGGCCATGTATAAGTAATATAAGTCTCTGTGTGTTTACTTGAGTCCAAGCAGCCAGCCACAGGGCCGCGGGAGCTGAGCTGAACCAGGAAAACTTTAGCTACCAGAGGCATCCAACATGGGGCATGAACCCACAACCCTGAGATTAAGAGCCTCATGCTCTACTGAGCTAGCTGGGCTTCTGCTAAATGGCTTGCTTTTAGCTCTGATCCCCAGGCAACATTATTTATTAACATACAAATAAAATCACATTTCAGCACAAATAAAATATCACCATATTTCCTCCTTCTATTCTAATAAAAAGGAAAAAGGAAAAAAGTTATAACTAACATAAAAAAACTATAAACAATAAGTACAATAACTATATACATGTACACTAAAATCTTCACATGTCAGCTTGTATTAGCTTCAGTCATGGTGCTCAAAACTTGAAGCCCATCCCCCATGTAGTGGATAGGCATCCCAGCATTGGCCTGGAAGTTCCAACCCCCACTGAGGCTTCGGTAATGGTCACACCCACAAGGCGGGGCAGAGGAGGAAGCAGAAGACGAAGGATCGGGAAGAACTCACTCTCTTGGTTCCGGGACGCCGGACGCGAGAGGTGGACCGAGCAGAGTTCTCCAGAGAACGCCGCCGCTGGACTACCCTCTACCTTGCCAGACTCTGCGACCTACCCCTTCATTTGTAAGTTACCCCACAAAATAAACTTCCCTTTTAACTACGTGGAGTGGCCTTAATAATTCCACCAATACCCCCAAATATCCTTCAGTATCTGAATGGATACAGTGTAGTTTTTACTTTAGTTTGGTCTGTTTACTATGAGAAAACACTGACAAAAACCAACTTAGTGTGGAAAGGGTTTACTGAATGCTACAGGCTAGAGTCTATTTTCAAGAGTTACCAGCAAAGGAGCTCAAGAGGAAACCTGGAGGCAGGAACTGAAGCAGAGAATAGGAAGGGCTTCAGCTTAACTTTCTTATACCTCTAACACCTACCTGTCCAGGGATGGCACCTTCCACAATGGATTGGGTCATTTCACATTGATAAACAATTGAGAAAATGCCCCACAGATATGCCTACAAGTCAGTCTGATAAAGATATTTCCAACTGAGTTTCTCTTATCCTATAGAATTCTAGTTTGTATCAAGTTGACAAAAACAAACCAGCTCAATTATATTCACTTCTAATATTGTATAGAATTCTACAGTTCACCTCCCCCCTTTCCCTCCTTCTCTCTCTCTCTCTCTCTCTCTCTTTCTCTCTCTCTCTCTCTCTCTCTTATGGTTGGCCCATATGCTCCCTTCTCAGTGAGAACTACTGAAATCCATCAGTGCTATCTATTATAATTGGTGATTCCTGTGCAGCTCTCTGTACTCCTTGCCCTGTGCTGAGATTTCATCTGACCTACATACATCATTTTGGGAAATGTACCAGTGTTTATCTTGAAGGAAGAATTCCTCCATCATTATTCAATATTGGCCTGATCTAGAAATTACTTCAAACTGAGAATTCATTTTGAGGCCATGACATTACATTTTTATGATTTAAATTAGACATTCATTGCTTGACCTGAAAATTTTCCACTTAGCTGCTACCCTATAGCAGCTAGGAAAAAAAGAAAGAGATGATGGATCTAGGCTACCAAATCCCCTTCAAATGCATGCCCCAGTGACCCAACCTCTAATAGGCTCTATCTCTTAAAGGCTCCACTATCTCCCCTACAATCATGCTGAAGGCTGCCAAATAAGCATTTAAAATATGGACCTTTGGAGAACATTGAAGATGTAAACTGTAGATGTCTGTTCTAGACCTTCTAAACCTGCATGAGGTTTATGTGAAAAAAAAAATCAACTCTTCCTATGGCTTTGAATCCCTTCCTCTCCAGTATACCAAGGCATCCTCAACCTACAGAGAATAATCTTTTGATCCATTTTGCAGCACACCAGCCAACCATTAGCAACTTTCCTAATTCTTTGTGCTGAAACATTTAAGGTTTCTCTACCACTTACTTACTTGGGTATATTCCAGTCGTTCAACTTCATATTCCTTCCATCATCCCATACTCTTAATAAACATCCCCACCATGGATTTTTTCATATTTTCTTGGATAAATTAGAAAAAATAAGTCATTCTTTTAGTGTACATTGCATCTCCTGATGAGCCATATTTGATATGTGATCTTTTGATGCCTATAGAACTTTATTGTAATTAGAATACAGGGGCAAAATTGTGACATGATCAGTTGCCTTAAGCTCTTGTTTCAATTACATCCCTGCACACTCAACCTATAAGTCAGAATAAACCCTTCCCTCCTTGACTTGCCTGTATCAAGTATTTTGCCACATAAATGATAAAAAGGAATTAATACCTAAAA